>NC_041227.1:66998521-67045850 GCF_002837175.3 Physeter macrocephalus
GCTCCGAAACGGGAGAGGCCACAACAGTGAGAGGCCCGCGTACCGCAAAAAAAAAAAAAAAAAAAAAAAAAAGTCAGCTCAGGACGTGCTCTGTGGCCCAGCCAGGTGCTGGGTGCTGCGGGCTCCAGGATGAAGCAGACCCAGTCCCTGATGGCACTGAGCCCCCAGGTTAGTTGGGGAGACCCCGACAGCACGAAGGGACAGGCACAGGGAGAGAAGGATGTACAGTTTGCTGTGTGGGCACAGAGGCCCATGGAATGCTTCCCAGAGGAGGGCGCATTCAAGTGAGGAGAGGGGGACTCAACGGCCAGAGAGGAAGGGCAGGGAAGGGCACCCCGGCCGAGGAACCAGAATGTGTGAAGCCACAGACCGGAATCATGGGACAAAGACACCGGCCGGGAAGTAGTCAGAGGTCAGAAATGGCCTCCTGTGGGCTGAGTCCAGCCTGAGAGATTCTGCTTGGCCCACAGATGGTTTTAAATGCTTTAAAAGCCTTAGTTGTCAGCATTTAAAAGCCAGGAGATTTGATTTCAAAATCCCGATTTTCAGTTTCTCTGATCATTTTGGGAGATCAGAGCCCACATTCCCCACGGCAACAGTTGACCAAAGCTAAGGAAAGGCTGCTTCTGGCCACTTCACCCAATTATGTCATTTGCTTGGGCCAGTAGACATTTTGAGGTGGGATTCTCTGACTTATAGCATAAGGCTTTTTTTTTTTTCCTGGCTGGTGACTGGCCCCAAAGTAAAGGAACCAGGAGAAGGGAAGTGAGTGGGGAGTCCTGGTGGGGTGTATGGTGAGGACAGGGCTCCCCTCACTGTAAATGGCTCTGGGCCCCAAGCCCCTCCTGGGAGGCTAGAGAAGGGAGGAGGACCCCAGTCATCAGAGAATTGACCTGATTTTGACTCACAGAAGGATAAAGATCATGGCCCTTCTTTTTCCTTAAAATCACATGATCACTTTCTCTCTGTTCCAACAAACTCTCCAAGGTTCTTCCTGTTGGCAACGGTAAGCAGCTACAATCATTTCTAAATACTCATTTAGAAAAACAATCAAGGCTTTCTGTGCACCAAATATTTGCTTTTAGATTTAAAAAAAAATCCCAACACCTATATCTTGGCAGCAGGCACTTCCAAAGAATGCAACTGTTTCAGTGACTGGGGCCAAAACAAATGTTTTTCCTGAGGCCAAACGATTCCAGAATGTTTGGCAAATGTTTCCCACCCCTTTTTAAAATATAGTAAAATTAGCAAAGCACCAACATTAAAGAATATTAAGAACAGAAGAAACGCCAAAGGAAAAAAAAATCACACGTGCACACTCCACACCATTGGTACAACCATCCCCATCTTTGCCTGTTCCCTTCCAGCCTTTGTTATGAGGAAGAATCTCCCAATAGTCAGAGCTACTTTGGGGGTGAAGGAAGAGTGATGAGCTGTCTGTCCTTGGAGGAGTGCAAGCAGCCGCTTGGCTTCAGGAATTCCCACCTCAAGGGGCTTGCTCTGAGAGTGATGAGCTGTCTGTCCTTGGAGGAGTGCAAGCAGCCGCTTCTTGGCTTCAGGAATTCCCACCTCAAGGGGCTTGCTCTGAGGGATGTCTAAAGGATGAGAAGTATATCTGAGCATCCTTTAGAGCTCGGAGGGGGAAACAAACCAGCAGAGAACACATTTCTTTTAATGCTGAAGTTTCGAATCAGGAAGAAATTAATTCAACCCAGCAGGCCTGTAGCTGTGAATCCTAAGGCAGCTGCTTATGTTGGCTGAGTCTCAGTTTCCCCATCTGTAAAATGGGCTCAGGCTTGCGAGGACAGAACCTAGCAGGGTGTGTAGACTATAAGCACTCTGTCACTGTTAGTTTTCCCCCTTGCCCTTTGAGCCAGTCCCACCCACCATGCCACGCAGTCTCTCCTCCCTGTGTTCCCCTTTGTTCTTATCTTTCTGGCTCCATTGATTCACCATGGAATATTCTCCAGGGGTTGAGCCATTTCTCTGCTGGGCTCACAGTCTAATGCTGGGGGTGGGGGTTGGCAGAGCACCACTTGGAGTGGATGCTCCAAGAGAGGGAGACCCCTGAGGCTGGAGAGAGGATGTCCGGAGGGCTTCCTGTAGGAGGAGAAACTTGAGCTGGGCTCTGAGTGTTCAATTCAGCCGTAGGTACAAGGGCATTTTAGGCAGGTCCCAGTTTGGAGATGGAAATGGGTCTGGTGTGTTAGGAAGACATGAAGGAGGTGCTTGGTGAAGGCAGGGGAGCAAGCTTCCGAGAATCAAGAAAAACAGAAGAGTGAGCATGTTGGATCAGTCGAGCCTCCCAGTCCCTGTACTTGCCCAGGCCGTCAAGAGCAGAGGGCCGCAGTGGGAGGCGGTAGAGTCTCTGCCCCATGTCTCGGCCCAGGGAGCTGCTCAGGGCCGTCTCTGGGACGTCCGCGTATTTGCTCGCTGGCCTGAGGTCAAGTACAATTGGGGCCCCAGGAGTCATCTACACTGTTCTCCTTCTAACGCTCCCACAGCTCCTCGAGCACGTGGGCACACACAGCGGAGCCCAGGGAAGCCTGACAGGGTGGGTGGCTGGGGGGCAGGTGAGGGTGTGGGTAGGTGAGGGGGGGATGGAAAGTTGGTGGGTGGATGGCTTGAGTGGGGTGGGTGAATGTCAGGGAGATGGCTGTGCAGGGTTGGTGGTGGGGCGGCGTGGGGTTGTTGGATGGGTACGTTGGTGAGTTAAGGGGTAGAGACTTGATGAGTTAGTGGATGTGTTGGCAGGTGGGGAAGCAGATGAGGAACCGGGTGAGTTGGAGAGTGGCTGCGTGGCTGGATGGGTGGATGTTTCAGGTTATGGGTAGTTGTGTGTGGGGGAAGCCAGGCTGGTGGGAGTATTATGGGGTGCTGGGAGGCTGGATGAGGCAATGGTGGGCGTATGGTGTGTTGAGGGGTGGGAGATGCTTGAGTGGGTTCTAGGGCTGTGCGGGCGCCTGGGGGGATCGTGTGTGAGTGGATGGTGGATATCCTGGTGGGCTGGTGAGTGGGTGGCAGCGGATACTGGCAGGTGGATGTCTAGGTGTTGGTGGACCGGTGGGCAGATGGGTGGGTGATGGGGGCGTGGCAGAGGTGGAGAGCTGGGTGGGCGGATGGTGATACGGTGAGTGGGACAGTGGGTAGAGAGCTGGGTGCAGCCTGATAGGTGGGTGGGGAGCTGGCGGGGGTCGGTGGGCAGATGGGGTGGAGGTGGGGGAAGTCAGCCGTTGGCACTGACCACGCCGTCTCTCGGCAGGATACCAGCCACACATGGGAGATTCCTGGCCCCGGAGCTCTGCACAGGAGGTGCCGGAGCTGAACCGCCAGTGCTGGGTCCTGGGCCACTGGGTGTGACAGCGACCAGCCTGGCTCCAGACCTCGGGCCGTCATCGGCACCAGCCCCCTGCTGCAAGACCGCTGGTCTGGCGCCTTTGGAAACCTGGCCTGTGTGGGACACATGTGGCCTACCCTGCCCGCTGCTGCCTGGGTCTCAGGGCCCTGGAAACGGGGCCAGGGCAGCCGGAGGGACCGCACAGGGCTGCACAGCGTGACTCTGGGACAGCAACTCCTAACTCTCGCCACCGCCACATGCAGAGCCCTGCTGGATGCAGCTGGGATGCCGGGAAAGGCACAGACCTCGGCCACCGAAAACCTGGGACCCATGAGCCAGCCAGGAAGTTCAGGAGGTCCCCAGCGTGCGGAGCCCTGCGGGGGGCAGGGAATGGGTGGGGCTTCCTGAAGGAGGGGCAGTGGCACCAGGGGGTTCACACAGCAGGCACACAGCAAGGGCTCAATAAACGCTTGTTGAATCTGCTTCCTTGCCGTGTGTGGAGGCCAGTTGCTCTCTGAGCCGTGGCTGCCCGCTCCTGGCGCCCCCCCATCAGGTCCCTAAGGAACCTGAAGATGAGACAGCCCTGAGTGTGCTGGTCAGGGCCAGACATTGAAGCATGGGCGGGTGGGGCAAAGGGGGGAACCTGGAGCTGAGGCTAGGTCTGGGGGGCGGGGTCAGCATGGAGCCAGGCTGGCAGGGTGGGCGAGGTGGGGGCCGGGCAGGTGGGAAATTTGGGTGGACAAGAGACAGGCCCTCAAACCCAGGCGCTAAGTTACCCTGCCTCCCACAGGGACCCTTTACCCTGTGTCTAGAGCCACATTTACACGGAATCTTAAGGCTTAGGTGACTGGGGAGACATTCCTATTGTGAAGACGAGGGAACCTGGGGTCACAGAGATGACGTAACTTGCCCAAGATCACAGAGCTAGCAAACGGCAGATGAGGGTTTGAACCAGGACTCCTGACTCCAGGAGGCCTCATCCCTTCCCAGAAGGATTTCTAGAGCTTTCCCTCAAGTAGAGAATGTTTTTCATTCTTTCATAAACCCGTCATCCAACCATCCATCATCCATTTTCCATCCATCTTCCATCCATCCATCCACCTATCCAGCCAGCCAGCCAGCCACCCATCCATTCATCCATTATCCACCCATCAGTGGTCTTTCTTCCTTGTATCAGACATCCATCCATCATCCTTTCATGCCTCACCCATCCTCATTATTCAACCATCCATCCATCCGTGTATCCATCTATCCAATGATGTAATTCATTGTGCCCCTACTATGTGCCAAACACTGTGGTAGGCACTTGAGACAGGATACTGAACCATCCAGAGAGGGCGTCTGTCCTCACAGAGCTCACAGATGGGCAGGACACATAACTAGACAGATGATTCTATAGGATAGTGTGTGAAGTGCTCTGGGACCAGGCAGTCTGGATGCAGACCCCAGCTCCTCCATTTGAGACCTTGGGCAAGTTACCTGACCTCTCCGTACCTCAACCCCATGGGCACATGGGGATCATCAGCGCACCTACCTCTTAAAACTATTCTGAGGGTTAAAGGAGGGAATGTATGCGAAGCATTTAGAACAGAGCCTGGCACACAAACGCTCTGTCGGTGTTTGCTGTTAGCTCAATGAGGGGAACTGACGGGGAGAAGCTGCAGGATCCCAAAGGCAGCACCTGCTTATTGGGGGGAGTGGTGGTCAGGGGAGGCTCCTGTGGGAAAATGACATTTAAGCTGAGACATGAAGTTGTCTAGATGTCAGGCAGGCAAAAACGTAGAGGGGAAGAAAGTTGGGAACATTATAGGAACTTTCAGATAGTCTAGATGGCAGGTTCGGAGAGAAGGGAGAGCCGCGGAGGTGGTGAGAAATGTGGCAGCAGAGGTCGGTGGCGCCAGAGGGACTCTGAAGCCTCTTGAGGACGGAGCAGCAGGGGATGCTTTCAGCAGAGCGAGAAGCGCCCAGCTGTGCATTCCAGGAGGGTCCCCGCAGCTCTGGACAGAGAACAGATGCGGGAGGACGGCTCCCTTCCTCATCCTCACCACACCTGAAGGGAGAGAAGAGGGTGGGCTGCTCCAGCACGGAGGCCCTGGGATGGGACAGTGAGAGCAGACTCAGGAGGCAGTCAGCAGGGAAAACAGGCCGATGCTGGCGGGGAGAGGGGAAAGCCAGCGATGACTCTCAGGTTGTGGGCTGCGGGAGGCGGGGGCAGGGTCAGATGTGTTGAGTCTCAGGTGCCTGGGGGACACCCAGGTGGAGGTGTGTGCTATTCATTCATTCATTCATGCAGCTGTTAAGCCAGTGATTCATTCATCCAGTAAATATTGCAGACCTACCGTGAGGGGTGGGAGCTGGGTCTGGGAGACAGACTGGGACCCAAATAAAAAGGCTTTGAATGTCAGGACAAGAGGGTCAGGCTTTGGCCTCTGGGCGAGAAGAAACCACAGCGGCGCGCGAGTCTAGGCAGGGGCGTGTCCAAAGGGAAATCTGGCCCAGGGCCCGGGAGCTGGGTCTGGGAGACAGACTGGGACCCAAATAAAAAGGCTTTGAATGTCAGGACAAGAGGGTCAGGCTTTGGCCTCTGGGCGAGAAGAAACCACAGCGGCAGCGCGCGAGTCTAGGCAGGGGCGTGTCCAAAGGGAAATCTGGCCCAGGGCCCCTTGGAGCTCTTTATTCTCACCCAGGATCCTTTCAAAGTTACAAGTGGACCACAGAGGTCCGGGAGATGATTTTCATTGACACATGGGAAAAATTTTAATCTATTTTAATAGTTGTGTTTATGTAAATGTGTATTAGGAAAAAAATGTATAACGGGCACATTAGTGCCATGATTTCACAGACGTTATTGCTTAAGATGAAACCAAAATAGGCATTTAAGTTAAAAGAAAAAAAGTTGGCTTAAAGAAAAATATTAAATAAATAATCGTGGAAGTGGTATGTGATTATGGTACGCGGACGGCTCAAGCGAGGGCCATTCTTACCCTCTGCTCAGGCCAGAGAGGGACGGGGAGGAGGGAGGAGGCCCATGGGACCACTCAGGCTTCAAGTCCTTTTGGGCACCTGCTGGGCGGCGGGGAGAAGTAGCTGTCTTTCAGTCTCGCAGAGGTTGCAGCAAGAAGGCTGCGGGTTAGATTAAAGGAAGCACTTCCAGGCAGGCCAGGTGAATGATCCCAATGAGTCCCTACTGAGAGTTACTGGAAGGGTTGTCTTCTTGCAGGGAATGAATGTCACACTGTCTGTCTGAACCTGGGAGGAGGAAGGACCACCTGGTTTGAAAGCAGGGATCCTGGGTGAGCACACAGAGGCTTGGATGGGGAGGCAAAGGCGCCCTCCTCCCGCCCCGGCAGACCACTTTCCCAGCTCCATCCCCTGCACTGAGCAGACATGGATAGATAGACCATCCGTCTGTCCATGGATGGAATGGCCGTTGGCCTTGGATGTTGACCTTGACCCCCATAGGTTGGCCTGACCCACAGCCCAGAGTAGTTCTTATGCAGCCTGTTCTGCCCTGGGCACCTGCTCCCAGCCTCCCTGTAGCCACACACCCTGGGCTTGTGTGAACACGCCAACCTCGACATAGCTTGAGTTAGCAATTTGTATGTGCACAGCTGCTAACCCACCCTTGTCTGTGTGCTCCTGCTGGCCCTGAGCACGCGCTCATGTGGGCAAGTGCTGGCCCTGGACACATAACAGACCTGGACCTGTGACTGCACATGCCCCGTGCCCTGAACCGAGGCTCTGCCCTTTTGTTTGCTCACGTCACCCCCTTTCTCCCCAGGTGCCCTTGGGGCCATGGTCCTTCCCCTGCCCGGGGGCTCACGGGCAGGTCCAGGCCTCTGGAGGTCACTGGGCTGACTGCCCTCTTCGGCTGGTGGCTGTGATGAGCCGTCCTCGCCGCCGCCAGCACCAAAGCCAACGCATCTGGCCCCACACTCCCTCAGGTAATGGAAGCGTCAACTGGATTCATGGCCATTCGTCCCCGGCAGCCAGGCCTGAGGACAAGGCATGCTGGGAGTCTCATCTCTGGGAAGAGCCGCTGCTTCCAAGGTGCTGACTCCTTGTTTGGGAGGAAGTGGGGACAGAGGAAAGCAGCGGGGGCTGCAGAGTTAGTTCAAATCCTGAGACCACCACTGACCTGCATTGGGCCTCATTCATCGAGAACTATTTGCCGAGGGGCTTCCGTATGCCAGGCGCTGAGTGTGCACTGGAGCTGCCACGGTGAGTCAGAAAGACACTGACTCTATCCTCATGGAAAGTATATTCCAGGGAGGAGACAGAGATGACTTTAATAATTCTAACAAAAATACCAGTTCAGCTTCTGAGAAGCGCTGTGTAGGCGAACCACGGAAAGACCGGATTTAAACTGCAGGGGTGAGGGCGGGCCTCTCAGAGGAAGGGCCATGGCAACAGGGATTGAAGGATGAGGAAGGAGGCAATGAGGCGGTGTGGGCAGAAGTCACAGCATGTGCAAAGGCCCTGGGGTCGACATGAATGCCGTGTGGTTCTGTGTGACACCGGGACAGTGTGCCTGGAGCTCCAGGCGAGGGCATGAGGGCTGCTACTGAGCAGGCATCTGGGGTCAGAGTGTGTGGGGCCTTGTGGATCACGGCAAGTTTGGCCTTCACCTGGAAGGCTGCAGGGAACCTCTGATAGGAGGGTTTTAAGAGATGGACACGTCAGCTCTGTGTTTTGGGAAGTTCGCCCAGGTCTGGGAGATGGGGTGCAGGGCAGAGGCAGGGTGACCAGAGAGGAGCTGCTGCAGGTCCTGGAGGGAAATGGGGAGGGGGTGAGGGGCGCCTGGACTGGGCTGGCCTTTCTCTGAGCCTCCCTTTGGGGCTTTGATACTGTGCAGGCAGGGATGCTGTAGGCCACATGAGGCCTTCGTGGAAACCAGGAAAGAGTGTTCTCTGAGTGGATGACTTAGAAAAGCTCCTGTCCCCAAACCATGAGAGATGGGGCCCTGGAGCACACAGCCTGGGAGGCCTGGAGTTTAGCTCCTCTCACCGCTCACCCCTCACCCAGGGCCTCTGGGCAGTGAACAAATGACACCGCCGCACTGGTGGACAGCCCCGCCGTGGGACCGAAGATAAACTCAGCCCAGCCGGACCACCAGTCATGAGGAAAAACCAGTCTCCTCCGCGTGGGGATTTACTGCATAGACAGGAAATCACGGCGCGGGACCTCTTCTGTGTGCCCGCACAGCCCGGCCCACCATACCCTGGAAATTGCTTCTCGGGCCACATTTCACCCCGGACTGATGCTGTCTGAGCCTCTGCCTTCGGGGAGGCCGGTGGCTGGGGGATGGCCAGAGGCCTGGCAGGGGAGCAGGCAGCTGCCAGGACTGGGAAGGACATTGGGGAGGGAGGGGCCCTGGGACTCGGGGGGCAGGGAGTGGGAAGGGGCCTCTGCCTGGGAGAAGTTCCATGGCATGAGGCCAAGATGGTGAGTCAGTGCACCAAGCCCCCTTCCCTGGACCCTGCTGACCGTCCCCCAGAACTTCCAGGGTGAGTGGGTGGGTGTCAGGGGTGGGAGGTGCAGGCAGGGTGGGTTAGAGAGAGGAGGCGAGGGAGGGGTTCAGAGCAGGGACAAGAGCTGGTGGGGGAGGGGAGACGGCACTCACTCTCTACGGCCAGTGCCCTTTGAGGACCGACCAGCTGAGGCTGGAGGGCATCCCGGAAGTTCAGGTGGGCGGAGCGGGAGAGAGTGCCGCGTGGCTCTGGTTCGGAGCCTCAGCCCGGAGCTGGGCAGCCCTGGGGTCCCGTGTCTCAGCCCCCAGGCCACTCTCTTGCTGTGAAAGCCTCAGTCTGCACACCTATAAAAGGAGGGCAATCATGGAACTTAGCCAGCTGCTCTCCCTCCCAGGAGATGCTCCAAGGGCACCCAGAGCGACTCCACGAAGCAGGCACGGCTGGCACCCTGCGACTTGGGTCAGGAAGCTGAGGAAGCGCGGGGCATAAGGTCGCGCGAGAAGGTCGCGCAGCTGGGAGGTGGTGGGGCCCACACCTCAGCCCTGGCTGGCCGGCCCCGGGGCCGTTGCTCCCCATCATCAACGTGCTGGGGAAAGGGTACCCTCGAGGTCTCGGTGTCTCACGGTGAGACGCACCTTCAGTGACGAAACCCACAGAGCATCCAGCTTGGTACGGGCTTCATATGCATTGGCTGTTATTATTTTTGTTGTTGTTATCACAGAATACGACTACCAAAGGCTGCCCCTTCGGCAGGGGCTGAGTGGAGCAGTTTCCCAGAGGCTGGGAACCTGGAAGTGGTGTCGTCAGTGCCACGTAGAGGTCCAGGGACATGCCTGACCGCCAGCCCCAGTGCACATTGGGACACACGACCCATTAGACAGACGCCTCGCCTGCCTCCCCCGGCCCCCTGGCCTGGGCCTGTTGCCTGACTGGATGTTTGAAGCTTGAGTCCCAGGACCCCAGGATAGCTCTCTGTGTGCCTAGGAGGCTGAGCCCCACCCCTGCTGGGCCCTACAGCACTGTCACCCCGTCCCCTCCTGCTCCTCCACATAATCAAACTGTCTCTGTCTCAGGGGTGCAAAGTCGGATGCCTGTAGAGTTGTGATGTCGAGGCCAGTGAGGCCAAAGGGGCTGGTGGGGACTGTGGTGACCCGGGGAGGAGCTGCCGGGCTCAGGGCCAGCTCTGGCTTTGGGGGCCATCTGGTAATGTGGGATGAGAGCTGCCAGAGCTTCCAGTTTTTCCAGAGACACAGGGAAAGGCCAGACCAGTGCAGCCAACCAACCCCGAGGAGGCTGAGCCTCCAGACTGTGAGCTGCCGTTTCACTCAGGGGCCAGGGGGTGCCTGCAGCCTCAGCAAAGGACCATCCTGGCTCCAGGTGGGGTGGGAGGTGAGGCCTGCGGAGGGACCCAGGGCATCTCAGCAAACATGTCTGGGCATGGGGCAGCTGTCACCTGTCTGGCTACAGAAACTGCCTTGGCAGGCTCCGCGGGACCCTCTGGGCCCTTCTGAGGTCATGGTGCCATGCTGGAGCTGTCTGGAGCCAAACAGACAGACAGAAGCAGGTCCTTCCCACTGTAGATCAGAGAAGGCAGGTCCCCAGGGCACGGAGGCCTCGGGGGAGGCTCCCCGGGAGCTTGTGTCTGCTCTTCCTTAACCCTCTTGTCAGCTGTGGCCAAGATTCAGTCCCAGCAGACCACGTCTGGGTGCCAACAAGCCCCTGCGTGGTCTGGGTGCCAACTGACAGCTATGGTTTGGGGCTGATTTACACCCCTGTGTTTACAGGGTCGGGGTGGGATGCAGGGAACAGGAAGCGGGATGTGGAGAGAGAGGAAGGCCTCTGCTCTCCAGGAGGGCTGGGGGTGGGGACTGTAGCTCCAGTCGGCAAAGGTTACCCCACTGACCCCTGCCTTTCTGCCCCTGGGGATTGAGGGGCGGGGCTGAGGTCTCAGGAATAATCCCCTCTCTCCCTTTACCTCCCTGGAGAGGCAAGGAGGGCTGGGGGGAACCAGCCCTGGGCACTCATGGAGCCAGGGGTCAGGGACCAAAACCTCCTGGGGGCCTGGAAGGGAGGGAGGGCTGATGTTCAGGTTGAGCCGGGGTGGACGGTCGGCTACGCAGGACTTGTAACCGGATTTATTTGGCTCACTTAATGTTGACTTTAACTTAAACAATTTAGAGCCAACATTTAAAAGTCAGATTTCACATTAAAAATAATGAAAACGCCTGGATTCCTGGCTTCCCTTAAAACCCCTGAAGATCTGGCCTTGGGGGACCCTGGGTGCTGAGCTGCAGCTGCCCCCTAGAAGGGGCCCGTGCTGCCCTGTTGACCGGGTCCTTGAAGGCCAGCTTTGCTCCCCGACGTTGCTTGCCTGGCTCCTGAGCAACAGGGACCCAGGCCCAGGGCCCTGGCTGGTGGCTGGAGAGGCTTAGAAGTTGGGATGCCCAGAAGTTGGGATGCCCGGCCGGCCTCACGGCCCACAGCTGGAATGCGGGAAGGGCTGGCCTGCGTTCAGGGTCTCCAGGGCTGGTGCAGAGACACAAGCTCTGGCAACACCAGGGTGGCTGGCATAGTAGGGCCCTTCTGTCTTCACAGGAACTCAGAGGGGAGCAGGGGCCGGGGCAGGCCCCCTAGAGGCCCTGCCATCTTCCCTACATTCGGGCAGGACAGAGGCCCTCTCCCCTCTCACTGGTTCAGTGGAGGGAGGTGGGGTCTCCAGAGGGCCCTCTTACCTAGTGCCAATGCAATTGCTGGCAACCGAGCTGCAGTCTAGACCCCTGGCCCCTTCGACTGAACCTCTTCCCACTCAAGGGCTGCTTTATCCAGATGCCAATGCTCACCCCTAAAGGACGCAGGGGTGTGGGGAACAGCAGGAGGAGCCAGCAATCCAGCATCTGGGGGCTGGGCTTTCAGAATCCACACATGCTAAAGGGAAACCCCAGGGCCCAGGGAATTTCACCCCGTCTCAGCTCTCCCGTGGTTATCTCAGGATTTGTGTATTGACTAATAGCTCCCCAAGCTGTGTGTCTTGGGCAAGTTACTCAACCTCTCTGTGCCCTGGTTCCCTTGTCTGTAAAAGGAGGATCATAATCATACCTACCCTACAGGGTTGCATGTGGATGAAATGAGTTAGTTCCAGGCAGGTAATAACCACTATAAACGTATGGGCTTCTATTACCTGGCCAGGACCACGACCCCATTTGCAGGTGGGAAAAGGGAACGGCCAGCCTCCGGTGGACTGACTCAGTTCTTGGCGGCAGCACAGGCTCCCTCTGTCTGACCCCAAATCCAGTGCATCAGACCATATTCTTAACAACATCTTTTATTGATTTTGCAAGAGAAAAAAATAGTAAGTTATTTTAGAGTTAATGCCTGTACAGCTTTTTTTTCCCCCTAGATTGCATGGTACATACAATTATTCTAAACATCAACTGAGATTCCGGGAGCAAGTGTGTGCGGTGTTCGTGCAATCTCCCGGACACGTCTGACCTGTAAACGTGCCTCGGCGGGGATGGAAGGCTGGGCTTCCTTGAAAGCCACGGCACTGGTTTTGGTCACTAAAAGCTGGTCAGGTCTCCTGGGAGCCCCGAGGCCCCGATGGCACTTGCCACATCTGGGAGGTGAGCAGGGCAGCCGGGGGCTTGCAAGCTACATAAATGATGGATCTCCTCCGGGGAAACAATTCCTTATCTTCACATCAGCCCCACGCTCCAAATGAGAAGCGCATTTGCATAGCTGCTCGGCTGAAGCTGCAAAGCTCATAAAGTATTTGCTGGGGCTTTTGGTTGCATAGGAACTACTTTGAGTACAGTAACGCGGCGGGGCTAGGCCGGGCGCCAGGAAAACAACGGATTAATATTTGGAACAAAAAATTACCCATCACTGGGAAACCAATTAGGTCCCTGATCCGAGCTTGTTACACAGGTGGAAATAGATGCGTTTTGGGCTTCACGCAGCTGGGGGGTGCAAGGCCTATTTCCAACTTGCTGGGAAGCTGCTCGATGAGGGAGAAGGGGTGGGGACCCCCGGCAACAAGAACCTCACTGCCTGATGCCCAGGACATGGGGTCAAGGACAGACGGAAACAGAGACAGCAAGCGCGAAAAGCCTGGATCAGACCGAGCGCAGGGACAGGCGGGGAGTGAGGGCCCCGCCCCCTCCAGGCTAGTTCCAGCGGAAGGGAGCGGGGCCTCTGGGGCCCGAGGGTGGGGCCCTGCATCCAGAAGGCATCTGGGTGGGTCCTACTGGCCCTCTGGGGTATGACGCTGCCCACCTATCCTATCTGGGCTGGGCAGCGCCGCAGGGACAAGGCCCCGCATGGCAGGGTGGGGCCGGCTCTAGGCCGCCGGTGGGTTCAGCCCCTCCGTTGCTCAGCAGGACACATGCCCTTGGCAGATCCCTTCTTGGGCTTGACCAGAGGACAGAGGCCCTGCAGGACCGGCTCCCCTCAGGGGATCCCTCCTTCTCAACTGGGCCTGGGCGGGACCCAGGATGGGTGAAGTGTTGGTAGCAGTCCAAGCTAGACATCTGGAGGGGTCCAGGGGAAAGTCCCACCCGCTCAGCTGGCTCCGTAGCCCCCAGATGAGGCGGGGATGTGGTGGGGGTGGGAGCTGCTGGCCCCTCAGCGGGGGCCTCGGAAGGCAGGACCCCACGCCTGTCGGTGTTGGTGTCTGACGCCTGGCCTCCTTTGCCCGCTCAGCCCTACTCCAGGCCCTGGCACGGCTGGCCATGGTACCGTCCTGCCTGGAGTCAGGCCGAGCCCACGGATCCCACGACAGGCCTCAGTGGACTCGGGCCCTGCTTTGCTGGATCTCACGGTAGAGCCACGGACCCTGGGGACCCCGGGCTCCCTGCAGCTGGCCCCAGGACCGCGGGGGACCGTGGAAGGCCACACCACACCCCTTCTTCCACCTGCCCGGAACTCCTGTATTTCCCAGGGCCATTCACCCCTTGAGTCCCTTCTCTCCAGCGGGCTCCCTCCACGCTGCAGCTCCCTTCCAGCTCTTGGGGTCTGGGGTCTGGGCTGGCCCACACGGAGGCCTGAGGCCAGGGGACATGGGTGTTGAGTGGGGGCCGGGTGATGGAGCCCCACCCCGGCTGAGAGGACCAGCTCCCCCTCCTTCAGAGGTCAGCACCGCCAGCGTCTCGCTGTCTCCTTCTCGCTGATGCAGGTTTTGGGGCGTAAGGCTGTCGAGGGAGAGCGCAGAGGGAGCAGTGTCACCCAGCCGCCATCCCCGAGGGCTGCCCCATGCCCTTGGGGTGAAATCCAGATTGCCCGGGGCTGCCATTCACAGCCCCTGGAGACCTGGCCTCCGGCCCAGCAGCCTCGAGCTCAGAGCAGGCTCCGCCACGCTGTTCCCTCTGCCTGACCAACCCTGAGCATCTTTCAGGATCCAGCTCGAGCGTCCCTCCTCTGGAAAGCCCTCGCCCTGCGCATCCTCTCCTGGTTTCCCGCGGCCCAGGGCAGGGCAACCCTTTCAATATAGCGCTTCTGCCCTTAATGGCCCTTTTCCCTCTGTACGTGCAAGGCTTTGCTTCTGGGAAGCACACCACATTGCTCCCGGGGTTCTGCCCCCATCAGCCCCCCTGCAGCCCCCCGGGGAAGGCTCCTGGGTGGAGGAAGGGGTCTGAGGGCTGGCAGGGGCGAGAGACGGTGTGTGATGCTGCCAGCTCCTTCACTTTTCCGACCAGACTCCTGAAGGGGGGTGGGAGGGGTGCTCTGGGCAGAGAAGGAAGCTGACCTGGGTCAGCTGCATTCTGCTTCCTTTTCGAGTTGGTAACGATTTGGTTTTCATTCATCATCTGCACGTCCTGATCCTCCACCTGATTACTGCGGGGAGGGAAAAGCCAGAAGGTTCCATCAGGCTCCAGGCAGCGTGTCCCTGCCACCCTTCCTCGTTAGGGCCGGCAGGGGAGGTGATGGGGGAGGGGAGGTCACGGAGCCGGCTCGGGGCGCACCTGATGGCCGTGTGCTTCTCCTGGTGACAGATGTCCGTGTCCTCGGTGAAGAGGATGGTGTGGTAGGGTACTGTGGGCTCGCACGTGGGCAGGATGCCCCTGACCAGGTGGCCCACCGTGGCCAGGATCCCATTGTACACGAGCAAGTCGTCCACCAGGAGCTGGACAGACAGAGGAGGGGCTGTGTGGCGTGTGGCCCATCATCCCCCTCATCCTTCCCACGTGTGACCTCGGGCAAAGTGCATCACTGCTCAGAGCCTCGCCTACTTGGTGCGCGGCCCGTGTTATGACTTCAGACCTTCACGACGACCAGCAAAGGCGCCTGGATTAGCCCCACATTGCAGATGGGGAAGCTGAGGCTCAAAGGGCTAAAATCTTTCGTCCATGTAGCAGGGCTGGGAGGCAAACTCGGGTCTCTGGTCCCCCAGGGCCCTAGCTCTCCCTACCCCAGAGTCGCCTCCGGCGGGAAGAACTCCCTACACCAGTACAGTTCGAGAAGAAAGGATGAAAGAAAAGCCACTTTGTTTTTTTCCGGGTGATGATTCAAATCACTCGGAGGTTTTGAATTCACGGTTGGATGGCAAATCTCCCTGCCTCTGAGGACCAGGCATTTGTGTCTAAGGTTGCAGCCTAGAGAAGTAAATCAAACTGCGACAAATGATAATTGCCAGCAGCCTAATTACCAACGAGCATAATTATCTCAAAAAACCCAGCCAGTAAGTACTTACGCCAAACTCCTTCACCCCTCGATGGGGTGTTTTCGCGTAATTCCACAGTTTGATCATTGACACCGTGGTAGGCCGATCGAAAATCACATAAACCCGGTTCACCTGTCAGAGAGAAGAACTAATTAAAACAGGCATGTTTGGGAACAGAGGCACTGGGCTGGGCCCAGGGTGCCAGGCGTGGGCCGGAGCACGAGGGCGGTGGGTGCCCGAGGCAGTGCCGGCCCAGGTGGGCCGCCTGGGCTGCTCGGGGCCGCTGTGCGTGGGGTTCCCGCCGCCTTTCTTCTCCTTGCAGCCCATCTTGAGTCAGGTCACGTGTGGCTGCGTTTGCAACAAACCGCTGAGCTGGCTGTTGAAAGGCCTGTTTTCTGGGCCTGGCATGGCCGTCATTTAAATGCCTGCGGAGAACTGGGCGCGCCCTTCCCTTTCCTCCAGGTCAGGTCCAGAAACACAGTCTGGGGCTCCAGGGGCCAAGGGAACGGTCCCCAGCTCCAGAGTCAAGAGGCACGACCTCCGAGCAATCGGCACAGCCTTGACCCCTGTTTGTCCTTTCTCTGAATCATAAATGAAAAGCACAGACGAGTGGCCCTGAAGGCACCGCTGGGTGATTTTCAGAGGAGATCTTTGAACCTCTGCTGGCGGAGGGGGAGGGAGGTGTCCCGATCCGTGGCAGATCAGCTAGTAAAGTGGGACCCAACAGCCTCCTCACCCCCAACAAAGACTCGCAAATATTAGGGGGCCCCTTGCAAGACAGAAGCAAGCAGTAAGAATTCAGTGCTGGCCACAGGCTGCAGACTTCATTCTGTTCCAGTCCTGGGTCTCAGCCCCAAGAGGACGTAGGGGATGTGGAAAGGGTCGGCCTTCTGCTTGTACCATGGAAATAATAAAGGTCTAGAGCAGGGTCCTCAAACTCAGTTGCCCACAGCGTTCAACTGGATACACATGTTTGAGTCCAGCTAGAAGAGGGAGAGACGGAGAAACTGCTCTACACCCAAAGGCCTTCATGTGAAAGACGTTGGCAAATGCCTGCTGGCCAAGGTCAAGATGGCAGCCGGCTGGACTGGCCAGGGGGCCACCAGTTTGCAGCCCCAGGTCGGAGGGCTGATAGATCTACGTGGTTCTCCTTTGCAGTGGTGGGGCTGAGGGGTTTGGCCTCTTCTCAAGGGAAGCTGATGGACCATTGAAGGGGTGCTGCCCCTTCCTGTGAGGGTTTTGAGAGGAAAATGTACCCCTTATCTTCCCACCCAGTGGTCACAGGGGTAGATGCCCAGCCCCTGCTGCACATCTACCCAGGCATCTGGCCCTGTGACTGAGAGGCTAGGGAGTGCTACCCAACCCGTCCCATCTCCTGGTCTCTCACTTCCCTCTCTACCACTATCGACCAGGCCCAGGTGGGCAAAGGCCCACCCCGAGGTTTGCCATCAGGCCTTGGAGCAAAGAGATAGGCAGGACCAACTGCAGAGTCTGAGATCTGGGAGACTGAGTCGGTTGGTTGGAAGAGCTTACCAGGCAGGTCTGAGGCCAGAGAGAGGGCAAGGTTGGGGTCAAGTGCCCAGCAGCATAAAAAGGGAGCAGAAACAGTGAATGTGGAGAGGCTGGGGCTGGGAAGAAGAGGACAGAGTGGACTCTGCAGAGAGAGACAGGGGCAGAAAAGAGAACCAGAGAGGGATGTCTTGCAGGGATCGACAGGACTGCTGCACTGGGCTCCTGGCCTCAGAGTCCAATGAGGCCCTTCATCTCCCTGGTGTCCCCGTATAATATGCACCCTCAGAGCAAAGGGAAAGAACTCTGGCCAGGAAGAGCCAACCTGTCAGATGTGTTAGCAAAGACCCGAGCCTTCCTGGCGGCCCCTGGGCATTTTGACTTGTCCGAGGTTAACCTGGCCTGGAAGAAAGATGTGTCACTGAGACCAGGGACAGAAAGCCCCCACCCCCCGCCATCCACCCCAGGGCTGAGAGCCTCCGGAACCCACCAGGCCGGGCAGGATGGGAGCCAGCCACATGTGTCTGCCGTCACTGGTGTCGTTCACTTGGTCGATGAGCTTGTCGGGGGTCCGGACGTCCCCACATACGCCCTCCAGAGAGTTGACGCTGTCGGGGAAGGCGGCGATATCTGTGGACGCCTCTAAGCTCTCATAACCCAAAGCAGAGTGCTCAGCACCGCGCACCGTGGGCCACTCTTGCGGCCTCCAGCCTCCATCACGCTGACGGCACGGCTCAGGGGACGCCAGGGCGGGCACGCCTGGCGGGCAGAGCCGCCATCTGCTGCTCTGGGCAGCCAGAGGAGTGACAGCCAAATTAGACATGTTCTGGGGAAAATGAAAGCAAGGAGGCTGAGGGGAGTGGGGGTAAGAGTGGAGACATGGCCAGTTTCAAGGAAAGGGGAGGAGAGCAGGCAGAGAGCAGGCTGAAAAAAACGGGTTTCATGGAAGTGCTGGAGGCGGGAATAAAAACTGTTGCTGTCTCTTTGGAGAGTGGAGGGCAGACTCTGAGGTTTTGCTTTGCGAGGGGATGGACGCGGTCATGGCTGGATTCTGCCTTGGCATGTGACCACCCTACCGAGACTGGAAGGATGTGGGGGGCGGAGCCTGACTCAGCTATTGCTACTCAACGGAGGGGCATTAATGCAGACGGAGAGGACATGGTCCCAGCTCTGACTCTGCCGTCCTGACCTGTGAGATCTTGGGCAAGTCATGGGCTATCTCTGGGCTTGTTTCCTCATCTGTAAAATGGGAATAAACACCTCTATGTTCCAGAATTGATGAAGACTTATACATCTAAGGAATCACTAATAACAATCAAAACCACCAAGAATCACTTATCCTAGGTGAGGAGCATGGTACCACCAGGGCAAAGCAGAAAAGGATCCAATCAGAACCCAGGGACCCCAAAGAGATGCAAGGGAGGCTTTCGGGTTTGACCTGCTCTGGTAGTTCCCTAACTGGTGTGTCAGGGATCACAGATCAAGAGCCCAGAGGGGTCAGGCAGGTTGTATCAAAGGGAAGCAGGGCAGCTCAGTGGTCAAGAGCATGGTCTTTGGAGCCAGACTCCCAGCTCACTGGCTGTGTGACCTTGGGTAAGTTACTCAACCTCTCTGTGCCTCACTTCACAAGATTGTTGTGAGGGCAAATGAGGTACATGGGACAAGCCCCGGCACCGAGTGAGCCCTTGGTGAATATTAACACTATGTTTCTGGGGCCTGGGAGGTAACAGTGGAGGTAGAGGACTGGGATCAACCAGGTGGATGCGCTTGGGGAGAAAGGGCAGCAGACACTCAGGTCCAGCCATCGTCACTATGCAGGACTGTGGCCTCGCACTGCCAGCTTCTCAAGAGAAGCTGAAGATTGGGTTGTCATCTGAAACCTCCTGATTTTTAAAAAATATTAGTGACTAACTCAAAACATTTTAAAACTCACTGGGCTAACAGTTTGCTAATTCTGGTGTTGGTATTCTGTGAGCAAAGGGCTCCATGGTCAATAAATTCAGGACACACTGGGTAGAACACAATAGAACAGGTTTCTCCCTACAGGTCTTGTCAGAGCCTTTACAACTCCAAAGTGTCTGTGGTTCTCCAAGAGGGGGCTGCAGTTGGTAGCCTCTCCCAAATTCCTGGACCACAGGACTCTTTGTTTTATGGATGTCTTGGCAGGTGTGCCTGGGAGCTTCTCTCTGCTTTGCAAGGGTCACATCTGACCGTAAGTAGAGCCCAGTTGCATTTTTAATTTCCAGGTCTGGTTCCTACAGGGACATTTCTCTCTAAATTTGAGGATTCTGCTTCTTCCCCCGACCCTCCCATGCTCCCTGCAGTCTGGGTGGAGCCCCTCTTCTGCCTAGAAAGGATACTGTTTTCCGACAGAGGGAGTTTTTCTCCCCGTTCGTCATACAGCTCCAGGCCGGTAAGACCGATGTAATAGGGGTCACCCCAGCTGGTCAGGAGCTGAAACTGGAAAATGACTGGAACATGTTATTAAGGAAAAACAGGCTTAATTTTCTGGAAAACAGAGGAAAACAATTACAAAGATAAAAGGGATATATATATATATATATACATATATATATGTATATATATATACATATATATGTTTATATATATATACATATATATATGTTTATAGAGATGAACGAGAGAAAACAATGATTTCTTTTTCCTTTGAGACTGAAGTCAATCAAAATGTATGTGGCATGAAATTTTCTTTAATTTAAACTGCATATTAATGTGTGTATGTGTGTTTTAAGAATTCAAAAGCTTTCTCCAGGCCCCAGGAGGTAGGAGGACGGGTCGGGAGGGTGCGCTCCAGGGAGCTGGCAGGATGGGGACGCATCTGTCACAAACTCAGTATTTAGAGCAGTGACCAGGCCTCAAACTACCTCCTGCCTCAGTTTCCCTGGTTGTAAAATGACACGAACAGAGTGCCTGTTCCCTGCTCCACCCGTTTCAAGTGTGCAGGGCGTGAACAGGGAGGGGGGATGCGGAAGCATCACAGCATTGGGGGGATGGGCCCTGGCAGGGTGACCTCCCCCCCACAACTCCCGCATTGCTGACTGCGCCTCACACAGACAACCAGGCATCCAGCCCTTCCTCAGCTCTGTCCCCCACTGTCTCCCAGTATCCCCAGGAGCAGGCAGGCCGGGAAGCCTGAGAAGTGGTAGCGTGGTCCCCAGGCGATAAAGCCAGAGGGAGAACAGGCTAGTGAGAGAGCCAGGCTGTCTGTGTTCACTAACCCGGTCCTAACCCTTCCCGGCTAGGTGGCCTGGCAAGTTAGTTAACCTTTCTGTGCCTCAGTTTTCTCAGCTGTGAAATGGGGATGCAGTACCACCTCATGGGGCTAACACAGGAGGTTCATACAGGCGACCTACTGCAAACAGTGCCAGGAGGCAGAAACGGTCCAGCACATCTGAGCTATGATTCCTTCTCTCTTCACCTCCTCCCTGCCTGGTTCCAAGGAGAGACCCCAGCCCAGTCCCCGGGTCGGTTCCAGCTTCTCTGGCCCCTCCCAGCTACAGTCCTTTGTGCTGCCTCCTGAACCTCAGCCCACCAGGGGGGCGGGGCCTGGAACTCCTCGGTCCCAGCAGCACCCAGTGTCCCCAAGGACCCAGGAGCTCTCCCATCCTCCCCTTAGTTTCCCTGCATGGGCTCCAGCTGCCTTGGCTGTGGCCTGGCTGAAACCCAGGGCAGCAGCTGAGGCCCAGACCCCACCGCAGGGCCCCGCCCTCACCCTGGGCTCTGGGCCTAGACCCAGTGCCGGGGATGTGAGGCGCGTGGAGGAGGATACAGCCACAGGGCATCAGGGGCGCTTCATAGTCCATGCTCGCCCGCTCCAGGCTCTTTGTGTCCAGTCTGAAAAAACATAAAACAGCACCAGGAAGCAGAGGATTGCAGTGGCCCGAGTCGCTGGTCAGTTATCCCCTGAGGAGGCAGTGGGGGAAGGACAGACAAGCTTCTGGAGTTCCCATCTACTGGGGGAGGCTCGTCACCTTGGGTTTGACTCGCATGCCTCAAAACAACCCTGGGAGGTGGGTACTCTCACATCCCTGGGTTGTGGGTGAGGAAACTAGAGCACAGGGAAGTGAAGTCACTTGCTCAAGGTCACACAGCTGGGAGGTGGCAGAAGTGGGATGTCACCTGAGGTTGTCTGGTTCCAGGGTCCACACTCTTAATCACCCCACCCAACTTCAGCCCCTTCATGAACAAGGTAAGTCCACACTGTTCTGACAGCTGAGTGAGACCCACGATGGGCTGATGGGGTGGAGTGCTGGGAGGGGGCAGGCTACCCCAGGCGGTAATCAGGGAGGTGATGTCTGAGCTAAGGAGGAGGCAGCCATGGGAAGAGTCAGAGCCGAGCCTTCCAAGCCAAAGAGCACCCAGAACAAAGGCCCTGAGGTGGGACGGGGCTGGACAGTTGATGTTTGTCCCAGAAAGCAGCCAGACGGGCTGAAGTGTGGGGTGGGATGGGAGGCAGGCAGGGAGAGGAGGCAGGGAGGTGGGGAGAGCCCTGAAGTCTTTGCTTCATGATCTTGAGCAAGAGGCTTCACTCGCCTGGGCCTCAGTTCCCACATCTGTGAAATGGGCCTAACAATCCCTGCTTCAAAGGGTGGTTGGAAGGATTCCCTGAAGGATGACTACAAAGCATCTGGTGCACAGCAGGCACACGGGAGGGAGCCTCTCTCCTCCTCCGGACTCCTCCCCGCAGGGCTTCTCTCCCTGGTCCACAGCCAGTGCCCTCCAGCCCTGGCCTGGTTTTCTTCAGTTTCAAGGGCAGTGTTATAATTAAGTGACTATTCCCAGTATCTGGTCCAAGGAGTGATCCCAGCTACAGTGGAGGGAAACTCATTTTGTTTTGAGAGCTTGGCCTCTGGTACTTGGACATCAGGGGCTTTAAATGAATAAACTTAACGTGGCATTTACAAATTGTTATGAACTTAATGCATCTGAGACGGGCCAAGCAATCCCAGTGAATCCATGAAATGTTAGGCTCTATTTTTCTCTTTGAATCTTTCTAAATCAGGAATACAGAAACAAGAGGAGGAAGGCCCTTCCCCGAACTGGCCAGCAGGCATTTCTGGAATCTAGGCAGGTTTGAGCCTCTCTTCCCAGCAGGAAGCACAACGGAGCATTTAAAATCTCAAGCACTCCAGACTGTGAGAAACCCAAACATCCCCAGACAAGGTGGGTACATCCCCCAGGCTTCCGGAGAGGCTTGGCTAAGCTTTCGAGAACAACCAAGTTGAAAAGCAATGTGTTTGATCATCATTTCAAAACCCTTTAGGTACACATTTCAGAGCACTATGCAAAGCCAGCGCCCTTGGGCTGGGAGGGACCATTCATGGAGCCACTCCCCTCACCTCTGGGCAGGTGGGGGCAGCGGGCAGGGTTGCAGGTAGTCCACAAAGAGGATTTCTTGAGCAAAATCAAAGTGGCAGTTGCCCGGCCCCTTCCGGATGAGGAAGCCCTCAGGAGGGGAGACGCACAGGCCATCCAGGGAGACGTGGACGATTTTGGCCTAGGAAACAAAAGAAATAACAAGCCTGAAGAGCAGGAGCCAGTGTGAGGAGGGCTGTGAGCATTGACGTGGCTGGTGCTGCTGGCAGCTGGCATGTATGACTGGGGGCCTTCACAGAGCCCCCAGGCCTCTCTCCCAGACCAGAACCACTTGGCCCGGGTCCCCTTTCCAGTGCCATCCCTACTCTGCGCTGGGCGCTGGACGGATAGCAGGGGAGCAGGCAGGTGAGGCCCCAGCCACGGTGGACACGTACAGACCTTCCCTGGTCTACTCAGCTGCAGTAGCCTGAGGAGGTATGACATGGTGGTCAAGGGCATGGACTCAGCTGCTCTGAGATCCACCATGAGTAGTTGTGCAAGTTACTTGACCTCCCTGCCTCAATTTCCTCATCTGTTAAATGGGCTCAACGAGGTGCTGACTTATATAAAGTCTCCAGAACAGAACAGTGCCTTGCACAAAGTACACACTGCACCAGTGTTAGCCTAGACTGATCCTTCTCCAAACCCTGGCTCATACCTCACCTCTGCTCCTAGCACCTTCCCCTGTGACAGAAATGGGCCCCTTCCTGATATTCCTTCTCACAGCCCTTGTCCTTTTAAGGGCATGTATTCCCTAGCTGTGTCCTCCATGGTTTCGGGGTCTCCCCTGATGGCAGAGACCCCAGCTGGATTATCTCTATATCCGCCTCTGGGCCTGGCACACAGTAGGAGCTTGCTGAATTGATTGGATCTGGGCCACCATGGCCCCCTGTTATAGGCCAGATTTTGCCAGCCGGGTGGCCAGGATCTGCCAGTAAATGTCAAAGCCTAATGGCAGGATCTGAGGTGGCTCAGTTCTGCTCCCCGGGGGAAGGACGGTGGTAGGGGAGCAGAGAGGGGGCTAAGCCAGTACCCTCTCTGACTCCACATTTTGGAATCAGGGCTCCTTGGCACCTCACTCCACCTTCATGGTTAGCAGCCCAGCCAGCTGCTGACCAAACTGGTGGTGTTTCACCCTGGAAGACACAGAGGGCTTCTCTGTGAGGAAAGGAAGGGGCCCTGTCCTGGGTCTCATGGATAACAATGTGCCCTGGGGCTCTTCACCCTTCAGCATTTAGGCAGCCCCCGTAACTCAGTCAGTCAGTCACAGGGTGCATAAACCTAAAAGGTGTAGAGGGGCGGGAAATGGCAACCCCAAAGCTGTCACTACACCTCCACTCTGCTTTCGTTAAGCCTAATTCTTGCCTGGGCCCCAGGGCTGGACCTGTGACTCAGGCCTGGCCAAACAGAGAACTGTCACCCACTGGCCATGTGTATGCAAGAGCCACGTGGCTCTTAGGGTTTTGCTGGCTTGCTCTGCTAGACTTGGAGCATGCAGGATGCAAGCCCAGAGCTGCCAGGGTTGGCCCGGAGGAGAAAGCCACCTGAAGTGAAGCTGGCAACAGAGCAAAGCAGAGGTCCAGGAAGTCCCTGTCCCTCTTCTAGGGCCACCACCACCTCCTGGGAGCATCTCTGACTTCCCCAGACCCCGGTTCATTGCCTCAGAAGGAGCTTTTATTATCACCTCCATCTTATAGCTAAGGAAACTAGAGTTCAGAGAGGCTAACCAATTTGCCCAAGGACACACTGGAGGGGTGTGAAGCCCACCTCCTGGAGTGCCAGGCCTGGCTCTAACCTCATGCCAGGGGCTCAGAGCCAGGGTGCCCAGTGGTGCCTTGTGGGGTGGGCATCTGATGCACTTCCCTGGGGAGGGAGGGGCCAGAGTTGCCATTACTCTGCGCCCTGGGATCGCCCTCTCAGATGGCACTCATCCGCCCTCCATGGTGGCCATTCATCCTGGCACCAAGGCTGGTGGGGGCCAGACCTGGGAAGCAGGGGCTCCGGGCCCAACGTTTCCAGGCGGTAAATCCAGGTCGTGGAAGCTCAACTGGAAAGAGGGATTCACTCAAGGGAAGGGAAAGGCCCAGAGGGACAAGTTGAGGCAAAAGAATGTTTCTTTAACGCCAGTATAGCTGACATTTTATTTGCGCTCGACCCAAGAGCACGCTTACAAAGACACCAGGGCGGCCTGGGGAGGGTTTGTAAACTGCACATTCAGGGGAGCCAATGCTCCTGAAGGCAAGCGCCGGGGGGCTGGGGGCTGCTTACTCCGCTGTGATAAACCACCACAGTCTTAAGTCCCTGGATGTACTGAGGACCCAGACCTGGGTTCACAGCATCCTCACAGGCCGGGTCCTGGCTTTGTCAACTTCCGTGGGCCAGAGGCAGGTATCCTCCTCCTCCTCCTCCTCTTCCTTTTACAGAAGAGGAAACTGAGGTCCAGGGAAGCCGGGCCACTTGCCAAAGGTCACACAGCTGGTAAGGGTCAGAGGGGGGGATTCAGACACAGAGCCTTGTGCATTTAGGGCCCTAACTGCATTGCTATATTTTAGGTGACCTTGTCATCATCACTTCCATGTAGTGGGAGGGGACAAAAGTCTCATGGTTCATGGTCACACAGGTCAGAAAAGCCCATGAAAGGGGGCACTTCTGATGCTCTTTTCCACATGCCAACAGAGGCCCCTGCTTTTTCACACCCAGAAGGAGAAGAACATAGCGTAGAAATTAAGAGTGTAGGCTCCAAGCTCAGCAGACGTGGACTGGGCCTCTAGCTGTGTGACCTAAGACGAGTGACTGGACCTCTCTGAACCTCAGTTTTCAATACCCTGAAAAATGGGGGTAATAACACCTGCCTCCCAGAGGCTGGGATGCGGGTCCAATGAAATGACAAAGGCATGAGAACCCCTCAGCCCGGGCCTGGCCCCCAAAGCGCTCAGTGAACAGCAGGGCTGCAACCGACCACTGTGAGCTGGGGGCTGGGCCTGCTGAGGACCCCTGAACCCCCAGAAGAGACAAGGCACTGCAGTTCTCTGAGTCTGCCCTGGGCTCTTTAGCCTGCATTTGCTGTTTGCAGAAGAAGGAAACAGCAGCAGCTCTCTCTCCTTGGCTGTAACCTCCCCCAGCTTCATTTGGAAAGTTCTGAAGGATTTATGCTCCTCTCTGGCAGCCACACCAGCCATTCATCAAGGTGCTGTTTCCCTGACAGTGGACTGAGCGCGGCTGCTGTTGCCCGGCTTACCCCTCGATAGGTGTCCTCGGGAGATTTATTGTAGTTCCAGAAGCGCAGGCCTGCGATGCTTTCTGCTCTGTCGAAGTGGATTGTGACCACATGGTCCAGCCCCGGAAAGAAGGGGATCAGCCACATATGCTCATCCTCCATCGTGATGTTGGCTCCATCGATTAACCTGAGCGGAGAGATGGGGGCAGCCCCGTCTGCTGGGAGAACTCACAGTGTAGGGTCTACACCCACTCCTCTCCCCATGGCAGCCCCTGCCTGGCACGAGCCTGGCTGGATCCGGCTCATTAAGGGGAGGTGAGACTAATTAAAGAAACAGTGAGGAGCCATCTCTCACCTGTGAAGTTAGACAAAATAGGAAAACAAGGGGGAAAAATAACAGTCTGTGCTGTTAAAGGTACAGTGAAGCAATCATCAAGGTTTTCAAAACAGGGATGGGGATGTGTGCTATTTTTTAGGACCCTTTAACCCAGCGATCCCATTTCTAGAATTTATTCCCCCTAAGAAAAATTTATTCAACATGTCAAAAAGCTATCTGCACCAAGATACTACTTACATTAGCAACAAACAAGCAAACCCTAAAAGGTCTCAAAATAGGGAAAAGTTCAGTAAATCTGTACGGTAGTTAAAATGATAATCACAAGGATGATTCAGTAACGGGAAAAGGCAGGCTGTGGGATGGCAGGGGCACTGATTTTAATGCTGTAAAATGAGGACAAGGACCAGGAGAGATTATGCAAAAGTGAAAGATTTATTTCTATCAGAGGGGATGGGGGGGTGACTATTTCTATTTTCCCAAATTTCTATAAAGTGATGTATTGACTCCATGGTACATTTTGAAAGAATTCTATTCCTTCTTTCTTGTGCTGGGGGAGAAGGATACTAAAGCACCAGGGTGAACTTGGAAGCTCCTGGCGTGCGACAAGTACAAGAAGGGGCAGGTGCCTCTGGGGGGAGATGGTCTGGCCTGTAGTCACCCAGCCTGGGTATCCCAGGGCAGCCCGCCACTACTGGGAGGGAGCCCCCAGCACCCTCATGTTCTAAAAGAGCTTGTCACCACCCTGCAGTCCCATCCTGGCCAGTTTCTAGTTCTCCTGCTTGGGACATCCTGCCTCATCCTTCCCAACTCTGCCCAGCACACCTCAGCCCAGACTCCAGCCCTGATCTCACTACCACTGAGAGGCCTGGCCCTGGAGATAGGGTCCCAACTCTCAGCCTCTTGGGCGACCCCCTCCCCTCACCCTCCCATTTTCCTGGTGACTTTGAAGCTGCTGCCCTGGGAGGGACACAGGCTGCTGCCACATTTCCTAGATTTTTTTTTTTTTAAACATTCTATTTATTTATTTTGGTGGCGCAGCATGTGGGATCTTAGTTTCCAGACCAGGGATCGAATCCATGCCCCCTGCATTGGGAGCACGGATTCTTAACCACTGGACTGCCAGGGAAGGCCCCACGTTTCCTAGATTTTAAAATAAACTTTATGTTTTTCCTCTTACATTTTGCAGTTTTGGACTTGGAATAAATCTTACAATCGAAGTGTTCATCCAAGGAGGTAATGTTTCTTTTTTTCTCTAAAAGGCTGTTATTAAATTGATGGATGGTGTGTCTTACAATTACTGGCCTCTTAAAACTGAGGAAATTCAGCAATTTAACCCTGGGGTGTTTGTGGAATTAAGCTGACTGAGGTCTAAAGCTAGAGAACCTTCTGTTTCCTTCCAAAAGCAATTACCTCTCTGTCCTAGATATGGTGCCACCTCCAAAGCAAAACTACTGCCCAATTCTGAGAGTGGAGAGAACTGATGAAGCGTTTATAGCTGACAGTGAAGGGTTAGACACCCTCAAGAATATCTAAATGATACTTCCTAGCTCTGTCCACAAAAAAAGCCTAGAAACAAGGATTGACCCAGTAGCAATGAGCATCCCTAGTGGCTAGATTACGGTCTCTAAATACCATTTCCCACTAGAAGGAACCTGGGCTTCTTGGAGAAATAGCTGATTCCATGCCTGGGACAATACACATAAAAGAGGAACCTGGACTACCTTGTCACATCAGAAAGCAAGGCAGCTCTCAGAGACTACTATTTTACAAAAGGATTTGGGAGGTCCCAATGTCCAAAGAGGGATCAATTTGAGCATCAATAGGATAAAAACAGTAATAGATTGAAACCCTTCAAACACAGTAGGTTGAAATCCATGTGTTTATGGTAGTCAAAAGCAAACAAATGTTGTAAAGGATGCTAGAG
The DNA here is from genome assembly GCF_002837175.3 of Physeter macrocephalus. Classification (NCBI taxonomy): domain Eukaryota; kingdom Metazoa; phylum Chordata; class Mammalia; order Artiodactyla; family Physeteridae; genus Physeter; species Physeter macrocephalus. The sequence continues at coordinate 67,026,348 of NC_041227.1, forward strand.
AAACAATTTGCTCTTTTGAAAACTGAAAAATAAAGGGAAAGAATCAAACATTTAGGTTGTCTTTCCTGTTTGAATTGTACCTCAAAGTAACCAAATAATTGAGGGAAATTTTCCCTTTATTGACGAAAGAAGAGTGATAGGATCAGTGTATCACTGTTTCACAACCCCCAATAGAGTATAACAGATCTACCCACTAAGTATTGGCTGCCAACATCACAAAAAGCCTGACAACCAGATATTCCACGAGTCCTGAAGGGAATACACAGTGACATCCACGCCCTGATGGTTATGTCTTGCCCTAATGGTCAAACCTCGATCTGATCAGGCCTCTAGATCTGGTGAACAATTTACAAGAAATACAGGGGCCTGAAGAACAGGCTAAACGATACCATAGCGATGCAGCCAGTAAAATCCAGACTCAACAGGGCAAAAACCCTGGTTTCTTCAACAGATAATTTATAAGGAAAAAAAGAAGAAAGATGGAAGGGAACTTAGAGATTATGAGAGGCTTAAGAGACATATCAACCTACAAAGGAACTTACTTACAAACAGAAATAGACTCATAGTCATAGAAAACAAACTTATGGTTACCAAAGTGGAAAGAGGCGGGGGAGGGACAAATTAGGAGTTTGGGATTAAAATATACACACTACTATATATAAAATAGACAACCAACAAGGACCCACTGTGTAGCACAGGGAACTCTACTCAATATTTTGTAATAACCTGTAATGGAAAAGACTCTAAAAGAGGAATATGAATATATAGATATATGTATCTGAATCACTTTGCTGCTTACCCTAAACTAACACAACATTGTAAATCAACTATATGTCAATAAAAATTTTTTTTTAATAAATAAATAAAATTTTAAAATTAAAAAAAAAAATTATTTTTTGGCCGTGCCACTCAGTTTGCGGGATCCCAGTTCCCCGACCAGGGATCGAACCCGGGCCCTCTGCAGTGGAGTTGTGGAGTCCTAACCACTGGACTGCCAGGGAATTCCCCCCCAATTTTTTTAAAACGAGGCATAACAACCAATCACAATGTATGGACCTTACCTGGATGTCAATTCAAGGAACAAACTGTTATAAAAGGGGGAAAAAGATGGTCAGGGAAATAGAAACATGCTGGATATCTAGTAATTTAAGAAATGACTGTTAATTATTTCGCTGGAGTAGTGGTACTCAGATTATGTTTAAGTCCTTATTGTTTAGAGCTACATACTGAAATAGGTAGAGATGAAATACTATCAGACCCGGGATTTGCTGCGACGCTATCTGGGTAGAGGGTGGGTGTGGATGAGCAAGCAGGGCCAGCCATGAGCTGATCACCTTTACAGTCGGCAGCGGGGACCACAGTGTGCAGCAGTGTGACTCGCCAAGACGGCCCGCGAGCAGGCACTGACAGCAGGCCGTGAGGGCCGCGGCTAAGGGGCACCTTAGAGGAAAGCAGGTAGGAGTCCACCATGGACCCCACACACGCTCTGGGCCAGGGACGGGGCGCAGCTGTGATGTGGCAATTCCCCTCCCGCCCTCCAGCCACGGGAATTATTGTCCCCATTCTACTGATAAGGAAACTGAGGCATAACTTAGTGGTTAAATGTATGGGTGTTGGTCTCCCATGGACCCATGCTCAAATCACGACTCTGCCACTCAACTAGTGTGGGTGACAATTTTAACCTCTTTGTACCTCAGTTTCTTCATCTGTAGAGTGGGGGCCTCTTTGGGCTGTTTGAGGTTTAAATGAATGAATATCTGCAACCTGCTTAGCGTGGTCCAGTGTCTGGCATTTAATAAATGCTCAAAAAATGGCAGTTATAATTTCCGTTATTATTATTATTATCATGACTATTATTATTGGAGAGGTTAAGAAACTAGCTGGTAAGGGGCAGAGACAGGATTTGAACTCTCATCCCTCTGACTCCCCTAGACTCTTCTTGTTTGCACTTCCAGGCAGGGCCTAAGCCTGACAGCTGTCCTGATTCAGGGGGGCCGAGTGCCAGTCTGCAGATTCTGGGGCCCCGTGGATCAATGCTATATTCAGGCTTGTGTTCTCTTATTGACTTGACCCAACCTGGGCTTATGAATCTGACAAATGCAGAGGAAAGTACAGCTGTAGCCACCTGTGGAGACTTCCTCAGCTATCACCTCTGACCTCAGGGAGGGGAAAGCTTTCAGCCCCCGAAAGGTGGGGTCCCTCATGCCTAAACACCGAGCTAAAGGCTTAACAAGCAGCCACCATGTGCGAGGCCCATGCTAAGCACCGTGAAGAAAACACAAAGCACACCTGGGTCTGGAAGCAGGAGAGCCTGGCTTTCAATCCTGCCTACCTCTTCCAGTTGTGTGGCCCTTTTCTGGGCCTCAGTTTCCCTTGAGTATAAAATGGGCAGACCCCAGACCTCACGGGGTGGCTGGGAGAAGGTGGAATAGGAGATGCCGGTTGATGGTTGAGTCTGAAACCTACGATACAGATCAGGTCCCCAAACCCCTGCTGTCATGAGCCTTGCGCTTCTTACAGACACTCACTTGTCCAGGGTCCGGGAGTCGTTGGTGTACTCAGGGAGGTCATTCAAGTCTCTGGGGGAGGCAGAGATCTGGTGCAGGTTGATGGGCAGTGCCTGGCCGTCCTTGCCCACCACTTCCAGGCCTGTGAGCCCCAGGTAATGCAGGTCTCCCCAGGAGGCGGTGAAATTCAGCTGGAGGCCTGTAGCAGGAAGAAAAGTGTCCCGTGAACATCAGAGGTTCCAGAGGAGGTACCCAAGATGGAGAGAGGAAGAGGAGTGATCTTCAGCCTCTGCATTCTACCAACTGGAAAGCCCAGACTTCAGTGAAAGGGCCTTCAGAGTGGGCTCTGCACCTTTCCTCTCGGCGGCCCTTGGGCCTGGGTCACTGTTGATGCTTAGGAAATGTCTGCAGGATGAGTGCGCCGGTGTGGTTTAAACTTGCACACAGCCCTGGGTCTTTTCTCCACTTATCAATCACGTTGCCCACCCCATGCTTAACACCTTAGTGTGGCTTCCCACGCTGCTTGGCCAGCAGGCTTCGTCATCTGGCTTCTGCCTACTTCTCTAACCTCACCTGGCACCCAAAATCCCTTGCTCCACTCAGACTGTCTTTCAGTCCCTCACATTCACGATCCCCTCTCCCACCACAGGGCCTTTGCACATGCTGTTCTCTCCCTCCTGAACTCACATGGCCTAGGCGAACTTGTGCTCATCCTTCAGATCCCAGCTACTTCCTCAGGGAAGCCCTCCCAACTTCTTTGACCACATCAAGCCTCCACTCACAGCCTGCCATGTCACTGTGAACTTCCCCTTACATGCTCTGGTCACCAGTGTGATCTTGTGATCTTTTGGTAAATACCCATCTGCCCTGAGGGCAGAAATCCCATCTGTTTTGCTAGCTCATTGTGCCCCCAGAGCTTGCCACAGTACCTGCCACACAGTAGGAGCTCAGTACAGATGCAATGATTAAACAAGTAACTAAATAGAGGAGGCTGCAGCAGTGAGCCACAGGGTCAGAAATGGACATTTTATGCAAATTGGCCACTATCATGAGGATTCAAGGTAAAGGAAGTGACCCATGGTGACACTCCCATGCTTTTGCCCTTGTTCCACCCCTTCTCCATCAGGGAGCATTTAGGAGTGAACCTCTGGGCAAAACTGCGCAGGTGAGTCATTCATTTGCCCAGAAAGTGCAAAGCCGATGAATCTCTATCCAATATCTGGCTGGAGTTTCTCTTTCCTTAATGGTCTCCTGTTACAGCAGGACCAGGACCAAGCCCCATGAACTCTTCTACCCTTGGAGAACTGGGGGTCTACTTTAGCACTCTTTTGGGTGGCTGTGTTCCAAAGAGTCACACTTGTTGCAACTTTCACAGAATGCCAGCACCATAGCACTGGAAGAAGGAAGCCTGGATTCACGTAGCTCCACCCATTTCGGCTCAGGGAGGTTGCAGATGTCCTTGTGGCTGGAAGGGAGGCCAAGCCACGTGACCTCCCTGGAGCGTGGCTTCCTCTCCTACGCCCCTGTCGTTTCCAACATACATTTTGTAACTTGGTCTCAGATCCCTCTACCCTCCATGGTGCCAAGGTAACTCTGAGCATCTTGGGGGCACATGAAACAGATGTGTGACCAGCGTGGTCCTGGGCACATCATAGCTTCTCACAGCACCAGAAGCCTGCAAAATGGCCACAAATTCCTCCCACTGAGTCCTTGCCTCTTTGCAGTGTGATTTTGCCGCTTCTCCCATCCAGAAGTGGAGTCTATTTCTTCACTTCCTGAATCTGGGCCATGTGATTTGCTTTGGCCAATGGGACAGAAGCAAAAGTGAAGCACGCAGAGGCTGTAAAGCGCATGTATACAGGGGTTTGGCCTCTCTTTCCACACCTGGAGTCTTGCCATGTGAAGGAGCCAGGCTAGCCTCCCAACTGCAGGCCATGTAGGTGAAGACATCCTAGGTCATTCAGCTGCCAGCCCATCTGCCAGCTAACCAGACACATGAGCAGGGCCAGCAGAGGCCAGCCCGGCTCAGATGCAAAGGAATGCCCAGCCAAGCCACTGAATTATGATAAATCACAATTAATGGTGGTTATATTAAGCTGCTAAATTTGGGGTTGGTTTGTTTCTCAGCAGAAGCTAACTGATGCATTCCTTCTCATGATGAGTCTATGTTCAATTGTCATCTCCTCAGAGAGGCCCTGCCAGCCACCTGAACTCAAATAGCACGCTCTCCCATCACTCTCAAGACCCTTCCTCTGCTTTAATTTTTGTCATCTGACAAGATGTTCTACATTGATTTGCTTATTTGTTTTCATCAGTCTTTCCCACTAAGATGGAAGCTCCCTGGGGGCAGGGGCTCTGTTCGCTGTGTTCACTGTTGTTATCTCCAGAGCCTAGAATAGTGCCTGAAAACAGATGGTCAGTTAAGGCTTTTTTAAAAAAAATAAATGATTGATTGAAGAGTATGTGTTTAGTAGATACGTGTAGGTAAATGAATCAAAATACAATCATTTGAGTTTCACCAAAATCACAGTCAATGGTAAACATATTGCTACTATGGTACCAAGTCCTGTTATTGGCACTGGAGATTTAGGGGTAAATACATAGCAAAATCTCTCTAGGAGCTTCCACTGCAGTGAAGACAGACAATGAACACACATCAAAAAAATAATCTGATAGTTCCATAGAGTGATGAATACCATGAAAAAAATGAAAGAGATAAGACAGGGACTAACTAAGCAGGAACAGGGCTGGTCACGGAGGGCCTTTCTGAGGAGGTGACATTTGAGCTGAGACCTGGGTGATAAGAAGGAGGCCGCCATGCTGTAGCATTTCTGGAAGAACATTCTAGGCTTGAGAGGGCAGGAAGGGCAAAGGCCCTGGGATGGGAGCATATTTGATCTGTGGTTGGAACCAAGTGACTGAGGTAGAAGGTGGCGGAAATTGAGATCAGAAGGTTAGGTGGAGGCTAGATCATGTCATGAAGTCTGGATTTTCTTCTCTGCAGTGGGCAGCTAGGGAGGCTTAGATGTGGAAGCCGAGAAGTGACATGATCGGACCCGTGTCTTGGAAAGCGCACTGGGGTTGGACTCCATAGGGAGGCCAGGGAGGAGGCTGTTGTGATACCTGTGGCCAGGACAAAGGCAGTAGTGGTGAAAACGGGGGCAAAGTGGACAGATTCAGGATCTGTTTTGGAGACAGCATTGCCAGGGCTCTCAATGGCCTGTATGGAATTAATGAAGACAGAAAATGTTTCTGACCCAAGGGACAGAGTAGCTGTGGATACCATTCCTGAGATGGAGAAGGCCTGGAGGTGGAGGAGGGAGGGGATTTAGATCAGGGGGATCCCTGTGAGGGAGAAATGCCACCTCCCCCTCGAAACAAGAGGCAGCACCCCAGACTCTCCCAAGCCTGCCACCCCTTTGTTTGCCTGGCAAGATGCACTGTGATGCCATCTAATCTAGGGCTGCTCTGAAAGTGATTACTCTCCTTTTTGAGCTAATATCCGTGTTCCATATTCATTTTCCTCTGGTGTATCAATTAGTATTTATATAAATGGAAATTAATTTTGTTAGTTCTCGCCCATGTTTCAACTCTCTCAGCTCCTTTCCTATTCATCACCGCTGATATTTGCAAAACTTCCAAAATTAGTGTCATCTGCAAATTAGCAAGTCATATATCCCCGTTCAAAACATTAATAGGATTGGCCGTATTTACCAACCCCAGCGCATCCCCCCTGGGTCACTTTATCAAAGCTCTCTTCATTTGCACAGGCTGGGAAAGTAGGGTTAGGATTTGGGATACAATGAGGAAAAAGCCAAAGGTTCAGAGAAGAGAGATTTGGAAATCACAGGCCTCAAAACGGGCAGAGGGTCCTTGATCAGGAGGTTCTTCTGCCTTCCTGCTGAGTAGAGACGCAGAGAAATTACACTTTCCTTGCAGCAAAAAGGTCTTGGAGCGCTACTCCAGGGCAAAACTCCCAAAGGCACTGAAATAACATTTCCAAGAAAGGTCAGAAGCCGGTTCAGTGGGACAGACATTTACAGACAGCATATTTGGGGAAATCATCAGATGAAGAGGACAGTGGCTGCTTCTGGCCTTCCTTCCTCCCTTCCTTCCTTCCTTCCTTCCTTCCTTCCTTCCTTCCTTCCTTCCTTCTTTCCTCCCTCCCTCCCTCCCTCCCTTCCTCTGATTATGGCACTCTAACCTCCTCTGAAGCACTGTATGGGAGGCTGACTCCTCACCCTTGGCTCCAAAGATGGGCTTCTGACCCAGGCCGGGCCAATCCGTGTTTTCCATCACACCCCCCTCCCTCCCCGCCAAGGTGAGCCACGGTGATTATTAGTTAAGGATGGGCACGTGAGCCAAGCCAGGTGAGGAGACAATTCTGGGACAACTGTTGGACTTATTGGGGAAACAGAAGTTCTTTTACCTGGGATTACCGGGTAGAGCTTCTAGGAGCACCCATGTGGACAGAGTCTGAATGGGAGACGGACAAGAGAGTGAGAAATAGGGCAGAGAGATGCAGGGAGATGCCAAGGCTTGATGATGTCATTTGCACACCTGGATCCAGCAGTATGGGGAAACTAGCAACGCCTGATCTTTTTAGTTGCATAAGCTAAGAAATGCTCTTTTTTGCTTAACTCAATTGGAATTCAAGTTCCATTGTTCCCCCCCGACCCCGCCCCTCAGGATCCTGACCAACCTAGGGGAGTCCAGACTAAACAAGAAATGACTGCTGTCTTCCAGGACCTTACAGCTCTGTGGGGATGCTGACTCTTCCCAAAGACCTCTGGGGTGAGGCAGCCCCTCAGGGAGTCTGTTGAGTGGTGAGGACCTGGGCTTTGAATTCAGATACGCTTGGTCCCGTTCTTGGCCTTGTACTAGCTGTGTGACTTTGGGTGGCTTTCTCAATTTCTCGGAGCCTCAGTTTCCTAATCTAATCTGAAAAATGGGGAGAATAAGAGCTGTGAGTGAGATAAGGGAGGGAAAGCCCCAGCACGGTGCCTGAATGGGATACGCAACCAAGCCTCAAACCAGGCTCTTGACTACATTAGGTTGGCCTTTAAATTACTCGGTTGTCCGAAAGTAATTGAGAGAGAGTTCTGGAAAGTAAGGGGCTGTGAGGATTCAAAGGAAGACTTCGTCTTTTCTAAGAGGTAATTTGTCCTCGTGGAGTGAGGGAGGGAGAGCTGAATTCTCAGTGGGCGCCGTGGGGAAGGCTTCTGGGGATGGGATGGGATTAGGCGGGGCCTTAGGAAGGCGCGTGGAGGACAGTGTGGGGCACCGCCCAGATCCAACCTCCCAGTCCCCAGGGCTGAAGGGCTCTTCCCCCCAGTGGCTGGGAGTGCTGACAGCTGACGGCCCACCGCTGAGTCCCCCCACTTGGGGCTAACCTTGGCTTTGCCCCTCGCCAGCCCATATCCAGTGATATGTTAACACAGGCGTGTAGAGGCCCAGCCCCCTTACTCAACTCAGGGACAACTTCCAGGGGACTGTGCAGCTCCCTGTGGAGCTGGCAGAGGCCTTGGTGTGACTGCCCCGCGGCCCAGCTCTCCCTCGGCCCAGCCCTGCTTCCTGCCCTCCCCCAAAGCATATGCCCCAGGAAACTCCGGCTCAGAGGCTGCTTCTTGGGAACCCAATGACAGTCGACATCCTTTCAATGGGCAGGGATGGAGAGCAGGGAACAGAAGCCGCAGGGGGAGGTGGGGGCGGGGAGGAGCGGAGCAAGGAGGAGGCTAAACTGACACTTTCCGGCTTCGGCTTCGTTCTGGAGATGATGGTGGGGAGGTGGGGAGGTGGGGAGGGGGGCGTGACAATGGCACGTCTCTTCTTTTCAGAAGATAACTGGAGGCAGATGACAGGCACAAGGGGGCAAGAAAGAGCAGGAGGGGGGCTTCCCTAGTGGTGCAGTGGTTAAGAATCTGCCTGCCAATGCAGGGGACACGGGTTCGCGCCCTGGTCCGCGAAGATCCCACATGCTACGGAGCAGCTAAGCCGGTGCGGCACAACTAATGAAGCCCGCGCGCCTAGAGCCCGAGAGCCACAACTACTGAGCCCGCGTGCCACAACTACTGAAGCCCGCGCGCCTAGAGCCCGTGCTCTGTAACAAGAGAAGCCATCGCAATGAGAAGCCCGCACACCGCAACAAAGAGTAGCCCCCGCTCGTCACAACTAGAGAAAGCCCGCGCGCAGCAAAGAAGACCCAACGCAGTCAAAAATAAATAAATTTTTTTAAAAAAGAAAGAGCAGGAGGGGAGGCCGCAGCGAGCAAGCCCCCAGAGCCTTGTGAACAGGGAACCGGTGGGAGAGATCACAGCGCAACGCTGGGCCTGAGGATTCCCTGGGATGCAGGTGGAGGTGCTGGTGGGAAGTACGCGGAGTAAGAGAGGAACTGGCTGGAATGGCACACAGGCAGAGGAGACAGAAGAACAGACACAGCGAAACCCAGACGGGATCTGCTCAGAGGCCACCAACCAGCAGCCGGCTGGCCGAACACACGTGTTTTGTTTGGCTCATAGAGCGTTTTAAAATCCTGTAAAATTAGTCACCAACATTGAAAAATCTGGAGAGTTCATGTAAAAATCCAGATCTCTGGCTTCTCAGAAGACCTGGCACCTGCGCCGGTACTCCTGCTGCCTGCCCCACCCCACCTAGACCCAGGAGGAGGCAGACTTTCTCTGCTCCAGCATCTGCTCTGTGGTCCAGTTTGAAGGGGCAACTCAAACCCCTGACTGACAGATGCCCAGGTCTCTCTGGCTCTTATGTCTTCTTGCTCTATAACTTCTGGGCTCTGACGGCCGCCCCCCGGGTCAGGGCTGCAGCTAACACGTAAGACGTCTGCGTGTGAAATGCAGAAGTGCCCCTCTGGGGGGGCACACTGCCAGGAGGACCCCTCCTCTGAAGGGATGCAGCCCTGCCCGGGCCTGTGTCGCCAATGCAGGCTGGTTTCAGCCCTGACTTATCCCCGGACCTGGTGTCTCTGTGCCAAGGTGCAACCTGCCCAACTGTCCCGGGAAACCCCGTCCCAAGTGGCCATGACTCCCTCCCCACCCCCGACCCGTGAAGGTCCTCCTTCCCCTGACACTGCGCCCAGAGAAGATACTCACAGATGCCCTGGTAGATGCCTGGCTCTGGCGTAGTGACTTCAGGGACAGGGGGGCTGGGGGGCAGCTCTGGTTCAGGGGTCTGCACGCAGGTTGGAGAGAAGCAGAGGGAAAGGGGGTGATTTTAGTGATACCCACGCAGCTCACTGGACATCTTCCCAGCTAGATGCCCACTCTGCCCCAGGTAGGTCCCGGTGTCTTTTCTGGTGTTTTCTGCCCTGGTGGGAGCTCCATGACTGGTAATACGGGCGGGCCCAGAAACCCTGAGTGCATCTGAGTCCTTGCCGGAAGTTCTTACTGGCAGGGGAGGAGTTTGACACTGACCAGCTCAGGTGATGAGATTTTCTGGAACAGGGAAGGGCCCTATCTAGTTTATGTAGTGAACTAGAGGAAGGGGGGAGGGAGAGAGATCGGGAGGGAGGGATGGAGGGAAGGAGAAGAAGGAATTCAAACGTAGAGAGTGGTTCTCAACCCTGGGGCCTGTGCATCTGCATTTTTAAAACCTCCTCTGTGATTCCCATGCGCAGGCAGATAAAGAACCCTTGGTCTACAGACAAGGTGGGCTGCCACACCCTGCTTCTTGGGTCTCTATGTAAACTCTTTTCATTAGATCTCTGCACCGTAAGTCAGGGTAGAAGTAAGTGCCTGTACTACTTCACAGACAGGAAAGCTGAGATGCAAAAAGAGGTGAAGTCGCTTGTCTGGATCTTAGAGTTTTTAGTGGGGATGGTGTTTCGGTACCCAATGACACCCTGATGACCCCTCAGTCCAGCCCCTAGGGACAGCCCCTCCAGGCCCCTGCCCGGCTATGGGGAGGAGGGAGAGGAAGGTCGTCTGCCGGAAGTTAACCCCTGACGCTGAGTGGCCTGCCGGAAAGCTGCTGCCCTGGAACCCACGTGCCTTCTCCTGTCTTCCCTGGCGCCCTGCCCTCCCTGAGCCTCCTGCCACGCCCCCCGGTGGATGCACCCACCCGGTACACCTAGGCGGGCGTGGGGCGGCTCCAGTCCAGCCACCTGCTGGGGTGTGACACTGACGTGGCCTCCCTGAGCTCGAGGGCCTATCTCTAAGGCAGAGAGAGTGATCCCTCCCTGCCCCTCCCAGGACTAGATCCTATCAGAGCTCCTGAGCAGGGACTTTGCCATTTGGAAAATGTTGGGGGAATGAAAGGCCACAAGGCCATCTCCCAGCTGGAGGCCTGCGCAGCAAAGCCAGACCACGGACATGTTTTGCGGCCCACAGAAGGGTTGAAAACATCATGAATTAGTTGCCAACATTTCTTAACGGAGAGATTCTTACACAACAATCCAGATTTCTGGCTTTCTTTGAAAAAATCAGGACAACCATCAACAATGAGCTAGCCTGTCTGAGTGGGCAGGGCAGGGGCATGTCACTGTACCGCCTTGGTCATGACCTTCTTGTGTCCGAACCTTTTGTCCGTGGTTCCTGGTTCTTTCCACTCTTCCCCCAACCCTCTCTGACGGTCTCCTCTTTCTCCTATGGCCTCAAGAACATCCCCAGAGACCCTGGTGTCTCTTCACCTTGATTACTTGTCTTTGACTTGGGCTGACCCTTGCCCTGAAGGTCATCTTTCATATTTGATAATTTGTCCATTAAAAGCACAGACTTTGGAGTCCTGCATTCAAGTTCCAGCCTTGTTATTCTCCCAAGATGTGCCCTTGGGCAAGGCCCTTAGCCTGTCTGAGCCTTGCTTTCCTAAACGGGGATATTAATCATCTCTACTCCAAGGGCTGTCAGGAGGGTTAAACACGATAACAAGGTGCTCCACAACTGGATCACGGTATGTGCCCAATAAGTGATTGCCAGGATCATCATTCTTTTAATTCTCAAGTCCGTCTATTAAAAGCATTTCTAGCCCTTCCATCAAAAACAACCGTGAGTGATCAAAATGCAACCCAAAGCAAAAATTCCCCTGAGACTGCCAACCTCTAAATCACAGAAATGACACAGAACTGATTTCCCCTAGCTTTGATTAAAATTTGACTACTTCCTTCACTTTGGTTTAAAAACAAATAAAAAATAATTAGAGAACGAAACATGACCTACAGAACAAAAACGAAGCAGAAAAATGGGAAATGTCGAAACGGGAGCACCAGCAGCTTAAAGGAGATGCATCTTCACTCCTCCTGGTACACTCTGAGTCAGGAGAAGAAGTCTCTTTGGGGCGCCCACCCGCCTCCAGTCCTACCCGGTCATCAGCCCAGGAGCCAGCCTGGGTGTAGGGCCTCTCCTCCCCGTGGCCGTCGGCCGTGCTGGGCCTCCTCAGCACCTCCTCGCACCGCAGGCTGCACAGGCTCTCCACGTCCAAGTCAAACGTCTCATCAGAACAGAAGATGGCCTCAAGAATGTCATCATCGGTTGTGAATAAGATCGTGTCTCCAAAGTGCTCTGGAGCTGACAGGGGTACCAGGAAGACAGAAGAGTCAGCTCACCCCATGTCCCAGTGATGTGCAGACCGGGAACCTAAACCCATCAATCTTTGGGCTAGAAAGTCCCAAACCACTAACAGGTCTTGATTTGTGTAACTGAGCCTTATTCTTCTTCACGTATTTGCAAATGGAATTCACGGACCATAAGAACCACATAGGTTTAATGAAGGCACCTAATCTAATGAGAATCACTGTGGTCTGTCATGAAATAAGGGATGTTTCTTAGGCGTGGGTGAGGCACGGTAGCTGATGCTGTTGGTGCCCCATTCAGTTCCTTTGCCGATCCTTATAGGGGGCCTTCCTGGAAGGGTGTGGGAGTTACGTCCCAACCAGGGGAGTCTGAGGGTTCCAAAGCCCTGCTGCTTTGCCTTAAGGCAGGACAGACCCTGCAGTTTACACTCCAGAGCTCCGCTTGGGATCAGGCTGAGGCTGGGCTTCCCCTGAAACGATATCCTTGCCTCGCTTCTCCCCCCGACCCTTCCATATCCTACACCCCTCCCTGCCCTACAGGGTCTCCTGAGAGCACTCCCTCCATAACTCACTTGCACTCATCAGGCTCAGGCCCTAGGAAGCTAAGTAAGGCTGGTACCCAGGGGAGGCGTTTCAATGAGGTCAGCTCTTTCACACCCAGCAGCAAAAGGCGAGGAGCGGGCCAGCTCTTGGAAAGGAGAGAGACATGTCTGTCACTGGCTAGCCACTAAGTTTAGTTTTTCCTCTGAGCCTCAGCGAGTAGCAGGTAGGGGCTTCGAGAGCATTCTTACAGACATACTGTACCTCCCGTCAGGGTTCCTGAGGCCTTGGCGATTTCTCCCTTAAAGATGCACTGTGTATCTAACATCATCGTGATGTCCTTCACACCCCGGAAGGAATGTATCCGCGATTTATTGTAATTCCAGATCCTGATCAGGGCGACTTGGCAAGGCTGCACGAAGTCCATGGAGATGGAGTGGGACTTGCCTGGCGTGAAGGGGGCCAGCCAGACATGCATGTCGTCCTGGGTCCTATTCACCCCGTCGATAAGGTTGGTGACCACACGGGGGTCTTTCCCATAGGCCGGTAAGATATTGATGTCCGGGGGGTCGGCCTGAATGTTCGCAATTCGCACCGGCTCTCCCTTGGAACTGAATATTTCTATCCCGTTAAGGCCAACGTAGTGCCTGTCCCCCCATGTGGACTTGATGTCGACGACCAAGTGCTGTCCATAAGGCAAGACGGGGATCTTAAAGTCACCCCTGTCCTCTATCTCTAGGGAGCCGTGGTCCTGTCCTTTCATGGGCTCCGGCTTCTCCTCCTTCCTGGGGTGTGGCTGGTCGCTGTGCTGGCTGCTCTTCTGCTGCTGCAGGAACTCATCCAGGACGTCGCCTTGGAACTCCACGTTGGAGATGCGTCCCCGGTGGGAGTGGTCAAAGACGGTGAGGGAGTTCCACGATTCACGTAAGGTGTGTTCCTGCTTGCTGTGCCACTGGGGCCGCAGTGGCGTCCGGGTGGACCAGGCACCTTCTGGAAGGAAGGACACAGGAGAGGCGAAGCCCCATTAGTGGCGTGTGTGGAAGTGGGGACCCTTAGAGATCGTTTCACCCAGTGGCTCTCAGCTGGGTGGGGGTCACCCTCAGGGGGAAATTCTAGAAACCAGTGGGTGGTTCGATGCTCTTGGCTGTCTCAGTGCCTATTGGCCCTGCTGGCACTTGAAGGGTGGGACCAGGGATACGACTGTCCCTCACTGCCGGGGATGGTTCCAGGCACAGAGTATGCTCTCCTGTCTCAGGCACCATTCAGGTCGGTAAAAAAATTGTTTATGGTCACCCGAGTCTGGAACCTAGTTGTTTTACAAAGAGCACAGTGTTTCTTGGTGTACTTTGAATTTTCTAAGAATGCGACTACCATGCAAATCAAGGGAACACTCTCTGCTTGTGTGAGAACCTCTTCAGAAACTCACACGACCCAGGGCGATGCTGTTGCCTGCGGAGTCTGAGTCAGCAACCCCAGGGTCTGCTCTGAAGGCTGTCACAGCCACGTGACTCTAACGGGGTGTTTCAAAGACTGCCTAATAGCAGGCGGAAGGCTTGTGAAAGAATGTTACATGGGAAAAGAAAGAGCCAGATGGGCCATTTTAGATGCGGCCTCTCCTAGTGTGGGCAGCATGTCCCGACGTGTTAATATCATCGTTTCTGCGTGGTGAGTAGGAAAGACTTGTACTTTCTTCATTGACACCTTATCTTCTAAGTTCCCTACGTGTATTATTTTTATAACCAGGGACAAATTCTATTAAAAAACCAAACAACCCAGGTATATTACAAGGTAAGGAATTTACTTCTACTTGTGCTTAAACTGGCTCCAAGAGCCGAAGTTGCGTCTGAGGCATGCGGAGAACACGGGCCCGGCCCTCAGAGGCATGGCTCTCAGGGCCCTGCTCTCCTGCTTGTAGAATATTAAAGCCCTGGCGTGTGCATCTAAGCAGTGGCCGGTCCTCACGGCCACGCCATGGCTAACTGCCATCTAAGGGTGTCATTCTGGAAAAACAGCAGCTGATGACACTGACATTCTGTTTTTCCTTCTTTCATATCGTGCTGCGCCCTGCACTCCATTTTCTGCCTGTCTCCTCGGGGGCCTGGCCCCATCAATTATCTCCTCTCTCCAGAATCTTCAATCACTCCTTCCCCCCTGGCATCTTCCCCTCTCTCTGTCTGCAGACATGCATAAATCTCTCCTACCTGAAAGAAAAAGGAAACTGACCTGATCCTGGGGCTGGCTCCCTCCCACCACCGTCCTATTTCCTCCCTCCTTTCACCGAAGACACTGCATCCTCATCACGACTGCCCTCTCTCACCACCATCACCCTCTCTCAACCCCCTGAAACTTGGCTCCTGTGTGCAGAGTTGTTGTTTTGCCCACCCAGACTCCACTTCTCCTTCTCCTAGGAACAAAATTCTGATTTTCCCCACCTTCAGTCCACGCAGATTAGGCAAACACTGACAGCATCCTTCCAAGCTGGGCTCGTGAAAGGAACTACGGGGAGAGAGAGGGGCTCTCTTTAAATTGGCACTGCTGAGCTGGTAGGATGGAGGGGTGGAGTTGTTGGTGGCCATTTGCTACACTGTGTGGGGGGAGCCTGGCTGAGAATGAAGCCAACCTGGGGAACATGAGCTGAGAGATGGAGAGTCCTGATGACAATCATTTGAGTCCCTGGATCCAGCTGCACCTGAAGTCAATCCCTTTGTGGTTTTCTGTTCCTGGCACATCCATAAGAGTCCTACAATTCCCACAACCCTCCACTGAAGTGACTTTCTCCAAGTACACAACCTTTTCTCAGTCCTCCTTCCCTGCTTGACATCCCAGGCAAAGCTCCTCCACTCAGCAGTCCCCCCTCCACCAGCTTAGGAGACATCATCCCTTCCTGGTTCTCCACTTCCCCAGCCAACAGCTCCTCTCTTTGTGTCATGGCGTCCTCCACTCCTCCCTGCACCCTAAGTCTGGTTGAGCCCAAACCCCTCAGCTCCATGCCATCCTCTCTCAACACTCCTCATCCAGCTCCTGGCTCCCACGCAGGCCCTACTCACTGACATCAGCCAAGTTCTGGCCTCTCTTCCTGGGGTACCATCTTCCAATTCCAAAGACCCCTTGGACGGCCCAGACGTGTCCACTCTGTCACTTCAAACTCCGGGTACCTAAAATGAAGTCTGTCATCAACCCCTCTAACTGGCATTATCTCTACTACACTGAGAATAAAGAAAATCTAACTCCTCACCGTGTCCCTAGGGCCCTGAGTGTGGACCCCCCAACTCCCGGCTGACTTCTCCAGCCTAGCCTCACACCCTTCTCTCCACAAGCATCCCACTCCAGCCACGCCAGCCTTCCATTCCATGGACACAAGTCTCTCCTTGCCTCAGAGTCTTTGCCCTTACTGTGCCCTCTGCCAGGAACGCTCTTCCCCCAGAGCCCCACTCCGCTGGCTCTTCTTGACACCCTCCTTCTTGGAGAGGCCTTTTCTGCCCTGTTCCCTGCTGCATCCCAGGGCCTGGCACAGAACCTGGTGCCTGGAAGTACTCAATAAATGTGCGCCAGTAAAGGGACGGGTGGTTGGCGCCACCACCACGTACCCCCTGTCCTCAGGGCTGGAAGCCGAGGGACTCCCCCTCCACCTGTCAGTTCTCCTGCACCTCCTGTCCTCTCCCCTCCTTCTCAGCTGTCATTAACAAGACCCCAGGAGTTCCTTCCATCCTTTCTTCCAGGCATGAGGCTTAACATCTGGCAGAAGAAACTTCCCATGTGGATCGTCATGACCTCAGTTTACTGTGATTTGATTTCCACTGACTGAAATGAATGGGCTGGGTTGGTCTGCAAGGGCAACCGAGGAGAAAGCACCAAAAGTCACACGTCAGGGACTCAGCCTGCCTTCCTCTGCCGGGGTGTGCAAGAAAGGCAGGACTTGGCTTTCATCCTGCATCTGCTTTCTGACCTATTCTCCCCGAGATGTACGTACGCCCTGGGTTTTAAAAGCAGAGAGGTATAGACTTTGTCTTAGACCTCTCAGATGAAACAGCAGGCTGGGGCCCACGTTTCCCTCTATCACACATGACTCATTAGTCTTTGGGAGTTGGGCAACTGCTGGGATTGGTGCTTTGTTCCTGTCTGTCAACATTCCTGCCAACAAATCTGAACCGACAACAGAAAGCTACTGCTTTAATCTGCGGTCCGCATGGTCTGGGAGGGACCGTTATGAGATGACGGGATTAAAGGTTCAAAACTACTCTTTGGTGGAGATTAATATGAACTGCAAAGTTCTGAACTTCAGTTTATAAAAATCACTGGCACCACTATGAGGTAGGCATTAATTGCTATTAAAATGGGAAGTGAAAAAGCATGTAGTGAGATGCAACAGAACCACGTTTATTTGAGATGAACAGCCCATTAGCCATAGCTGATTGGACTAGGAGTGGACACCTGACCCATGCCAGCCAATCAGCTTCTGCCCTGAGACTCTGGAATTGCATTCTGGAGCTAGAGCTGGGAAATTGTCACTTTTGGACTGCGAAGCCATTTCCTGCCATGTGCACAGAGGAGGGGTGAGGAAGAGTGGACCTGCAAAGAAGCATAGGCAGGGCCCAGCAGCCCTGGAGAGTCATGGAGAAGCTTCCTCGGTGCCTACTGGCTTTCCGGTTCCTCCTTCAAATCCCATGTGATGCTTCCTGCCTTTGAGGGTTCAGGAGCTTCTCAAATAACAGCCCATTTTACTGCTCAAACTGGGCCGATGAGATTTCATTCACCTGTAGCTAACTGACCCCTGATAAAGACACTTCCAAAATGCAGATGTCATTACAATGAAATACTTTGTTTAACAAAAGGATTTCCAGGCTCTCTATTATGGTGACAGCACGATTCCAGTCCCAGGGAGGATCGTGGGCAGTCATTCATTCTACAAGCACTGTTGGAAGGCTTGGCCCCCACCTTTCCTGAAGGGCATGGCTACGGGATTTGGCTTTATGTAATGGGTAATTTAAAATTTCTAAGCAACTTTCCTTTTTAGCATGACCAGCTTAACAAGCATGAAATCTCAGGGGCTCAGTTCTTAATGTGTGTTGAGCCAAGCAGTGAAATGCCTGGAAGGAAGTTAAAGTGAGACAAAGTCTTCTGAACATGGGCAAGTTAGAAAAATGCCCATCACCTCATAACTCCCAGAGGTTCTTTGGGTCTGTTTACCAGGAAGGTGTGGAATTGCCTAGCTCTTCTGGGGCAGGTGGCTGATGACAACTGGGGAAACAGGGCACTGTAGGGTAGTAGTTCGAAGCACGGATGCTGGAGCAGGACTACCTGTGTTCAAATCCTGCTCTAACCCTTATTGGCTGTGTGACCCGAGGAAAGTTACTTAAACTTCACATTTTCTTTTCTTTTCTCTTTTTTAATCATATAACTTTCAGGTGTACAGCATTGTGGTTCAACATCTGTATACACTACAAAGTGATCACCACCATAAACATAGCTCCCATCCATCACCATACATTTGACCTCCTTCATCCATGTCACCCACACCCCAACTGCCTTCTCCTCTGGTAGCCACTAATCTGCTCTCCATATCTATAAATTTGTCTTTGTTTTATTTTGTTTGTTTTGTTTATTAGATTCCACATATTAGTGAAGTCATCGGTATTTGTCTTTCTCTGTCTGACTTATTTTACTTAGCATAATACCCTCAAGGTCCACTCATGTTGTTGCAAATGGCAGGATTTCATTCTTTTTTATGGCTGAGAAGTATTACATTGTACATACATTATTCCAGGTACATATATACTATATATATATATATATATATGTATATATATACCACCTCTTCTTTATTCATTCGTCAGTGGACACTTAGGTTACACTTAGGTTTTTTCCATATCTTGTCTCTTGTAAATAATGCTGCAATGAACATGGGGGTGCATATATCTTTTCAAATTAGTGTTTTCATGTTCTTCAGATAAATACCCGGAAGTGGTATAGCTGGGTCATACAGCAGTTCTATTCTTAATATTTTGAGGAACCTCCATACTGTTTTCCATAGTGGCTGCACCAATTTACAATCTCGCCAACAGTGTACAAGAATTCCCTTTTCTCCACATCCTCTCCAACATTTATTATTTCTTGTCTTGTTGATAGTAGCCATTCTAACAGGTGTGATGGGACATCGCCTTGTGGTTTTGATTTGCATTTCCTTGATGATTAGTGATATTGAACATCTTTTCTTGTGCTTGTCAGCCATCTGTATGTCTTCTTTGGAAAAATGTCTATTCAGACCCTCTTCCCACTTTTAAATCTGTTTGTTTGTTTTTTGTTGTTGAGTTGTATGAGTTCTTTATATCTTTTGGATATTAACCCCTTAAAAGATACATGATTTGCGAATATCTTCTCCCATTCGGTAGGTTGCCTTTTCATTTTGAGGATGGTTTCCTTTACTGTACATAACCTTTTCTGTTTGATGTAGTCCCATTTATTTATTTATGCTTTTGTTTCTCTTGCCTTTGGAGTCAGATCCACAAAAACATTTCTAAGGCTGATGTCAATAAGGTTACTGCCTATGTTTTCTTCTAGGAATTTTATGGTTTCAGGTCTTATATTCAAGTCTTTAATCCATTTTGAGTTAATTTTTGTGTATGGTGTAAGATAGTGGTCTAGTTCCATCCTTTTGCATGTGGCTGTCCAGTTTTCCCAACACAATTTATTGAAGAGACTGTCCTTTCTCCATTCTATGTCTTTGCTCCTTTGTCACTGATTAATAGTCCATATGTGCATGGGTTTATTTCTGGGCTCTCAATTCTATTCCATTGATCTGTGTGTCTCCTTTTGTGCCAGTATCATACTGTTTTGATCACTATAGCTTTGTAGTATAATTTAAAATCAGGGAGCATGATGCCTCCAGCTTTGTTCTTCTTTCTCAAGATGCTTTTGGCTATTTGGGATCTTTTGTGG
>NC_041227.1:67046310-67056891 GCF_002837175.3 Physeter macrocephalus
TCACCCACACCCCAACTGCCTTCTCCTCTGGTAGCCACTAATCTGCTCTCCATATCTATAAATTTGTCTTTGTTTTATTTTGTTTGTTTTGTTTATTAGATTCCACATATTAGTGAAGTCATCGGTATTTGTCTTTCTCTGTCTGACTTATTTTACTTAGCATAATACCCTCAAGGTCCACTCATGTTGTTGCAAATGGCAGGATTTCATTCTTTTTTATGGCTGAGAAGTATTACATTGTACATACATTATTCCAGGTACATATATACTATATATATATATATATATATGTATATATATACCACCTCTTCTTTATTCATTCGTCAGTGGACACTTAGGTTACACTTAGGTTTTTTCCATATCTTGTCTCTTGTAAATAATGCTGCAGTGAACATGGGGGTGCATATATCTTTTCAAATTAGTGTTTTCATGTTCTTCAGATAAATACCCGGAAGTGGTATAGCTGGGTCATACAGCAGTTCTATTCTTAATATTTTGAGGAATCTCCATACTGTTTTCCATAGTGGCTGCACCAATTTACAATCTCGCCAACAGTGTACAAGAATTCCCTTTTCTCCACATCCTCTCCAACATTTATTATTTCTTGTCTTGTTGATAGTAGCCATTCTAACAGGTGTGATGGGACATCGCCTTGTGGTTTTGATTTGCATTTCCTTGATGATTAGTGATATTGAACATCTTTTCTTGTGCTTGTCAGCCATCTGTATGTCTTCTTTGGAAAAATGTCTATTCAGACCCTCTTCCCACTTTTAAATCTGTTTGTTTGTTTTTTGTTGTTGAGTTGTATGAGTTCTTTATATCTTTTGGATATTAACCCCTTAAAAGATACATGATTTGCGAATATCTTCTCCCATTCGGTAGGTTGCCTTTTCATTTTGAGGATGGTTTCCTTTCCTGTACATAACCTTTTCTGTTTGATGTAGTCCCATTTATTTATTTATGCTTTTGTTTCTCTTGCCTTTGGAGTCAGATCCACAAAAACATTTCTAAGGCTGATGTCAATAAGGTTACTGCCTATGTTTTCTTCTAGGAATTTTATGGTTTCAGGTCTTATATTCAAGTCTTTAATCCATTTTGAGTTAATTTTTGTGTATGGTGTAAGATAGTGGTCTAGTTCCATCCTTTTGCATGTGGCTGTCCAGTTTTCCCAACACAATTTATTGAAGAGACTGTCCTTTCTCCATTCTATGTCTTTGCTCCTTTGTCACTGATTAATAGTCCATATGTGCATGGGTTTATTTCTGGGCTCTCAATTCTATTCCATTGATCTGTGTGTCTCCTTTTGTGCCAGTATCATACTGTTTTGATCACTATAGCTTTGTAGTATAATTTAAAATCAGGGAGCATGATGCCTCCAGCTTTGTTCTTCTTTCTCAAGATGCTTTTGGCTATTTGGGATCTTTTGTGGCTCTATATACATTTTAGAATTATTTGTTCTAGTTCTGTGAAATACACCACTGGAATTTTGATAAGGATTCCATTATATCTATAGATTGCTTTAGTAGTATGGTATGGACATTTTAACAATATTAATTCTTCCAATCCATGAGCAAGGAATATCTTTCATTTTGTGTGTGTGTGTCTTCTTTAATTTCTTTCATCAGTGTCTTATAGCTTTCAGTGTACAAGTCTTTAACCTCTTTGGTTAAATTTATTCCTAGGTATTGTTTCTTTTTGATGCAATTGTAAATGGGATTGTTTTCTTTACTTCTCTTTCTGATAGTTCATTATTAGTGTATAGAAATGCCATAATTCTGTATATTGATTTTTGTATCCTGTGGTTTTACTGAATTCATTTATTAGTTATAACAGGTTTTTGATGGAGTCTTTACAGTTTTCTATATATAGTATCATGTCATTTGCAAATAGTGAGTTTTATTTCTTTCGTTCTGATTTGGATGATTTTTATTTCTTTTTCTTGCCTAACTGCTGTGGCTAGGACTTCCAATGTTGAATGAAAGTGGTGACAGTGTGCATCCTTGTCTTGTTCCTGATCTCTAAGAGGAAACACTTTCAGCTTTTCACCATTGAGCATGATGTTAGCTGTGAGTTTGTCACATATGGTCTTTATTATGTTGAGGTATGTTCCCTCTATACCAACGATGTTGAAATTTTTATCATAAGTAAATGTCGAATTTTGTCAAAAGCATTTTTTAAATCTATTGAGATAATCATATGATTTGTATTCTTCATTTTGTTGTACCATGTTGATTGATTTGTGGATATTGAACCATCTTTGCATCCCTGGAATAAATCCCACTTATTCATGGTGTATGAGACTTTTAATGTATTGTTGGATTAGGTTTGCTCATATTTTGTTGAGAATTTCTGCGTGTATGTTCATCAGTGATATTGGCCAGTAATTTTTTTTTTTTTTTTTTTTTTTGGTGATGTCCTTGTCCAGTTTTGGTATCAGGGTAATGCTGGCTTCATAAAATGTGTTTGGAAGGTTTCCCTCCTCTTCAATTTTTTGGAAGCTTTTGAAAAGACTAGGTATTAAATCTTCTTTGAGTGTTTTGTAGAATTCACCAGTGAAGCCGTCTGGTCCTGGGCTTTTGTTTGTGGGAAGATTTTTGATTACTGTTTCAATCTCCTTACTAGTAATTGGTCTATTTAAATTTTCTATTTCCTCATGATTCAGTCTTAGAAGATTGTTTCTAGGAATTTATCCATTTCTTCTAGGTTGCCCAATTTACTGGCATATAATTGTTCATAGTAGTCTCTTATGATCCTATATATTTGTGTGGTATTAGTTGTAACTTCTCTTTCATTTCTGATTTTATTTATTTGAGCCCTCTCTCTTTTTCTCTTGGTTAGTCTAGCTACAGGTTTGTCAACTACATTTATCTTTTCAAAGAATCAGCTCTTAGTTTCACTGATTTTTTTCTATTTTATTTTAGTCTCTACTTCATTTATTTCTGCTCTGATCTTTATTATTTCCTTCATCTACTAATTCTGGGCTTCATTTGTTCTGCTTTTTCTAGTTCCTTTAGGTGTTAAGTTAGATTATTTATTGGGAATTTTTCTTATTTCTTGAAGTAGGTCTGTATTGCTACGAACTTCCCTCCCAGAACCACTTTTGCTGTATCCCACAGATTTTGGTATGTTGTATTTCTGTTTTCATTTGTCTCCAGGTATTTTTTGTTCCTCCTTGATTTCTTCAATGCTGCACCCCCACCCCCCCAGTTGTTTTGCAGCATGTTGTTTAATCTTCATGCTTTTGTGGGTTTTCCCATTTTTTTTCTTGTGATTGATTTCTAGTTTCATACCACTGTAGTTGGAGAAGATTCTTGATATGATTTAAATCTTCTTGAATTTATTGAGACTTGTTTTGTGACCTAACATGTGATCTATCCTGGAGAATGTTCCATGTGCACTTGAGAGGAACATATGTTCTGCTGCTTTTGGATGGAATATTTGGTACATATCTGTTAATCCGACCTGCTATAATGTGTTGCTTAAGTCTGATGTTTCCTTATCAATTTTCTGTCCGGATGATTTATCCATTGAGGTAAGCAGGGTGTTAAAGTCCCCTACTATTACTGTATTGCTTTCAATTTCTCTAAGTCCATCAATATTTGCTTTATATATTTCAGTGCTCCTATGTTGGGTGCATATACATTTATAAATGTTATAACTTCTTGTTGCATCGACTCCTTTATCATTATGTAATTCCCTTCTTTGTCTTTTATTATAGTCTTGTTTTAAAGTCTATTTTGTCTGATATAAGAATAGCTACTCCAGCTTTCTTTTCATTTCACTTGCATGGAATATCTTTTTCTATCCCTTTACTTTCAGTCAGCGTGTGTCCTTACTTCTGAAATGAGCTTCTTGTAGGCAGCATATAGATGAGTGTTTTTTTCTTTTAATCCATTAAGCCACTCTCTGACTTTTGATTGGTGAATTTAGCCCATTTAAAGTAATTATTGGTAAGTATGTAATTACTGCCATTTTGTGAATTGTTTTCTACCTGTTTTTGTAGTTCTTCTCTGTTCCTTTCTTTTTCTTTTCTCATTTCCCTTATGTTTTGGTGGCTTTCTTTAGTGCTATATTTAGATTCCTTTCTCATTTTCTTTTGTGTGTTTACTGTCAGTTTTTTCCTTGTGGTTACCATGAGGCTCACATATGCCATCCTAGGTAATGTGCAGTCTGTTTTAAGTTGGTAGCAACTTAAATTTGAACACATTCCAAAGCTTTCTCTTTCTACTCCCCCTCCACACATTTTATACTTTGATGACAAGTACTACATCTTTTTATTTTATGTATCCCTTAACAAACTATTGTAATTTTAGTTAATTTTTAACACTTTTGCCTTTTAACCTTCAAGCTTGCTTTATAATTGATTTTTTAAAATAAATAAATTTATTTATTTATTTATCTATCTATCTATCTATCTATTTTTGGCTGCGTTGGGTCTTCGTTGCTGCGCGCAGGCTTTCTCTAGTTGGCGCAGGCTTGCTCTAGTTGTGGCGAGCGGGGGTTAC
Organism: Physeter macrocephalus; assembly: GCF_002837175.3. Classification (NCBI taxonomy): domain Eukaryota; kingdom Metazoa; phylum Chordata; class Mammalia; order Artiodactyla; family Physeteridae; genus Physeter; species Physeter macrocephalus. The sequence continues at coordinate 67,050,816 of NC_041227.1, forward strand.
TCTTTGTTGCAGTGCATGGGCTTCCCATTGTGGTGGCTTCTCTTTGTTGTGGAGCACGGGCCCTAGAGCGTGCAGGCTTCAGTAGTTGTGGCACGTGGGCTCAGTAGTTGTGGCTCACGGGCTCTACAGCGCAGGCTCGGTAGTTGTGGTGCACAGACTTAGTTGCTCCACAGCATGTGGGATCTTCCCAGATCAGGGCTTGAACCCGTGTCCCCTGCATTGGCAGGCGGATTCTTAACCACTGCACCACCAGGGAAGTTGTGCTTTATAATTGACTGATCCACTACTTTTATTATATATTTACCTTTGCCATTAAGATTTTTACATTTGTATGTTTTCATATTATTGATTAGTGTCATGTATTTTCAGTTTAAAGGAGTCACTTTAACATTTCTTGTAGGGCCAGTTTAGTGGTGATAAACTCCTTCAGCTTTTGCTTACCTGGGAAACTCTTAATCTCTCCTTCAATTCTGAATGATAAACTCGCTGGGCAGAGAATCTCACTGGAAGTTTTTTTCTTTCAGCATTTGGAATATGTCATGCCATTCCCTTCTGGCCTGTAAAGTTTATGCTGAAAAAAGTCTGCTGACAGCCTTAAAGGGATTTCCTTGTATGTCACAAGTTGCTTTTCTCTTGCTGCTTTTAGGATTCTCTTTTTATCCTTAACTTCTACCACTTTAATTATAATGTCTTGGTGGGTGTCTCTTTGGGTTCATCTTATTCAGAACTCTCTGGGCTTCCTGGATGTGTTTCCTTCCCCAGGGAAATTTTCAGCCACTATTCCTTCAAATAATTTTTCTTGCCCTTTCTCTCTTCTCCTTCTGGGAGCTTATTAATATGAATGTTATTCTGCTTGATGCCCCAAAGGTCCCTTAAAATATTTTTATTTTTTTAAAATTCTTTTTTCATTATGCTGCTCTGTCTGGGTGAGTTCCATTGCTTTGTCTTCCAGCTTGCTGATTTGTTTTTCTACCTCATCCAATCTGCTGTTGAACCCCTCTAGTGTATTTCTCAGTTCAGTTATAATTTGTATGATACTTTCTTATATCTTCTATCTCTTTGTTGTTCTCGCCATGTTTGTCCATTCTTCTCCCAAGTTCTATGAGCATCATTTGACCATTATTTTGAGCTTTTTATCAGGTAGATTGATTATCTCTGTTTTGTTAAGTTCTTTTTCTGTGGTTCTGTCTTGTTCTTTTGATAGGAATACATTCCTCTGTTACCTCATTTTGCCTAATTTTCTGTGTTTGTTTCTATATATTAAGTAAATCAGCTACCTCTCTTGGTCTTGAAGGAGTGGCCTTATGTAGGAGATGTCCTGTGGGGCTCAGAAATGCAATCATGCCTGGCCACCAGAGCCAGGTCCTCAAGCACTGTCCCCTTATGGGTTGCGTGCACCCTCTTGTTGTGGCAGGGTCGTGAATGCTGCTGCCAGGCATTGGTGGGCAGGGCTGGTCCCTGGAAAGACTGCAATGCTGGCCACAATGGCTGATGGGTTCTAGTGGGCGGGGTTATCACACAGTCAGCTGTGAGGCCTGGCTGAGGTGCAGGGGTGAGTGGGACTTTAAGTGGGGTGTGCTGACTGGTGCTAACAGACTAGAGGGAAAATTCCAAAATGGCACCCACCAGCACTGGAGTCAGCAAGGTAGCCTGAGACTGGAAAAATGGCTCCCTCCAGTTTCTCAGTCCCCAGGGAGCATCCCAACTCGTTCCTGCCTCTCCAGCAGATGCTTCAAGATTAGTAGGTGGGTCCCATTCACCTACGGTCCATGTACTTTTCAGTCTGGTGTTTTTGTGCTGGTTTTCAGGTGGAGTGAGTGTGAGTGTGCCCTTTAAAAGCTAGCTTTCCATTCTCTGCGGGTCTATAGTTTTGAGTGTACTCCCCATTGGTTTTCAAAGCCAGACGTTTTGGGGCCTCATCTCTCTCGTGCAGGATCTAAGTACTGGGGTGCCTGATGTGAAGCTCAAATCCATCAATCCCCAGGGAAAGTAACTGTACCTGTGTAATCCCTCCCATCTGTGGACTGTCACACCTGGGGTGTGGTTTTTTTCCTTGATGAGATCATCTCTCTGCCTCTCTTATCTGCCTTGATGCTGCCCTTTTACCCTTTCTTGTGGAGACTCTGTTCATCCAGTTTTCAGGTCCTTTTCAGAGGGAATTAGTCTACATGTAGCTGTAGTTTTGTTGTGTCCATGCGAGGAGCTGAGTTCAGGATCTTCCTATGCCACCATCTTGAACCTCCCATCTCACCCTGCTTTCTTACCTCACATTTTCTTAATCTGTAAAATGGGACTGGTATGAGGATTAAATGAACCCGTTTGAGTAACGTGCCCAGATGAAAGCCTGGCTTACTGCAAACATGCCATGCATCTAGCCATTGCAGTTCCTTCCTTCCATCATTTCCCCCACACTGCAAAAGACCCACCATGAGTCAGGCACCTGCGTCCTGGGGACCCCAACACAAATAAGATGCAGTCCCTGCCCCAAAGAGCTTCTCGGTTCTGTTCTCCCACTCTGCTCTCCTCCCTGATACCCAGTCTCAGGGTTAAGTTTTGGTGGGGGTGGGCAGCAGAATCTGTAAGGCTGGGGAGTCAGAAGGGGAAGCTCTGCCTGGGAGAAGGGAGCCAGCTGCTCACCATGGAAAAGCACTCAAGAGTCTGAGGGACTTGCTCTGCCCTACGTAACATCAAGGGTCTGAAAGAGGCCACAAACTCTTCACATTTCTATGTGTAGACTCTGGCTAAAATGCAGGCCTTTGGGGTCTGTCCAGTAGACAATAATAGAGCAGATGCTAATGTAATTCACTAAAAATATATACATTGGCCTCACATACAGATACACCAAGAGGCAGAGTCACAGAATGGGGATGACGACGATGATGATAACAGCAACAACAATAATAATAAATAGCAGCAGCTAACATCTGTTGGGTGCGCTTATGACAAGGCACAGTGCCAAATGCTGCACATGTAGGATCTCATTTGATCCTCCCAGCCCCTCGTGAGTTGGATATTACTGGTGTCCTTATAAACGAGGAAACTGAGGCTCAGGGGGATTTCAGAACTTGCCCACAGTGTGGGTTGGCAGTGGGGAACCAGGATACATGCCCAGTCAGTTTGACTCCAGGGCTTCTGCTCCTGTGTGGTAGGGGGTGGGGACAAACTCAGAGGATCAAGAGGTGAGCCCTGCATTAGTAGGTCCAGGAGCTCTGTGGACAATAATGGATGTAGAAGCTAGTGTTGAAATAATGGCCACCACTTCTGGAGCACTTTCCACATGCCAGGCTCTGGTCAATATTTTGAAGCTATCATCTCATTCATTTTCACAACACTGTGGGGCGTGGGGGTTCATTCCCATTTCACAGATGAAGATGCTGAGGCTCAGAAAGTGGAAATGCCCAGCTCTACAGGACCCAGTCTAGAGGTCCCAGACCTATAAGTAGCGGAGCTTGAATTCAAATGGTTTGACTCCTTGTTGCTATGCTACACTCCATCCCAGTAGCCAAATCTGAGGGCAAATATTCAGAAACCCAGCCGTTGGCACCTCCTTTCAGATCTCTTAGAGATAATCTACTGCAAAGTTCACAAAGCAGGTGAATCCTGCTAGCAGATGTATATATATATTTTTTGACCCACACAGTCATTTAAAAATAATCTCCACCAGTTGCCCATGTTGAAAAGCAAGAATATTCTACGATTTTGATTTCTCTTGATAAAAGGAAACGGGAGATCTGGCATACTGGTCTTGTATTCCTGAATACCATAGTCCTCACCATTCCCTATAGTCCTTCCAACCCCTAGGCAAGAATTGATTGCTATTTTTCATCACACTTGTATTATTTTTCTAACGGTGTGGTTAAGAAAAAGTGAAGTTCTTAGAGACCAACGCCTCTATCAGAGGTGGGATAACAGTCTAGATTGGAAAAGCCACGTTTTGCAAGAAAAATGGACAAAGGAACGTATCTTGGAGGCAATGACAAATATATCTATGAGTTTAACATGCAAAGTGTGCCTTGCCCATTTCACTCACTGCTGCCACCCCCGTGGCCCCTGAGACAGGGAATTTGTGACCCTTAGTTGAGAAGAAACCACGTGCTTTGCAGATGAGGAAACTGAGGTCCAGGGAGCAAAATGGCTTCATGCCAATCAGTGGCCCTGGCTCAGGTGAGACGGCCCTGAGTCAGACTGCTTCCCAAGCTTACCTCTGCTGTCTGGCTGGCCATCACCGTGACTGTTGCTGAGGGCGTCCTTCTTCAGGCCCCTCCTCCCACTAGCAGGGTGGTCCCTGTGGGCGGGCTGGTTAAAGATGTCAAAGTCATCGCCGCAGACTCTGGGGGCCGCTCCCTGAGCTCTCTCGCTGGCGATGACATTCCAGCTGCTTGCCCGCCCTTGCTCACGCCTGGGGCCTTTATCTCCAGCCTTGCTCTCTCCAGGCCCCTCACGGATGATATCCTCTGATGGGAGCCTGCCTCTCCAGTCCGGCGGCTTCTCCGGACTCAGCCAGAGGGGTTTTGACTTCGGGCCTCCCTGCTTCCTGCCTTTCCCTGCGGGAGAAGGTTGTAACCAGGATGGGGTTTTTCCTGGAGGCTCAGAGACTTTTCTGCCCATAAGGTTTTCCAGCTGTTGGATCAGCGAGAGCTCCCGGTCAAGAGGGGGAGGGCGCTCCGCAGGGGAGGAGCGGGGAGGGACACTGGGCATGCCACCTGGCGAGGATGGTGCGGCTAAAAAGCTGCACTCTTCCTCTAACTTGGACAAATTGTCTTTCATGCAGTCAGGAGAATTCATCCTTCCACCAAATAAATTTCCTTGTGAAGAAACCTTCACATCCTCTGCTGTTCCAGCCGGCTGCGAGTGACTGACCCCGAGCTCCTCGTCACCATCGGTGCTGTTCCTCTTGCGGGCGCCTTTGCTGTCTTCTGAGTGGGCAGCAACACTGTCTTCCATTTTCTCATTTTGCAGGCCCACCAGGATGCTCTGTGGGGCCTCGTCACCTCCTTTGTCTAAGTTGCCATCAAAGATGAGTTTTTTGTTGACATAAAGCTTCACGTTTTGGGCCCCAATGTCAAGATCCTGAAAACACAAAATTTCACAAAATGAAGATGCGTGGCATCGGACTGATGTATCAAATTTTGAAAGGAGCGGATGAAAAAGACAAATGTGGGACGCTGGAAACGTGAGCTTTCTGAGACTACACAGCACTGGGGCTGTTAAATGAGATTCCTTTTCATTTCGGTGCAAAGGGTTACACATGTTATAAATCAAAGGACTTTCACAAAGAGGTGGCCTCCATCGCCATCTTCGTCATCGTTACCTCCCGCTGGGACACATGTAATAGCCTGCTAATTGGTCTCCCTGCTTCCTGTCTCTTGCTCCTCCGACCTCAGCTTCACATCGCCACCCGCCTTAGTTTTCTACAAGAGCAGATCTGGCCCAGTCACATCCCTTTGTGAAATTCTTCATGTTTTTTTCACTGCCTATAGCAGGGTTCTTTAAAGTATGGTTCCTGGGCCTCCTGCATCAGAAAAGCGTGGCAGGCACATAAAATGCAGATGCCCTAGGTTCCATGGGTGCCCTATTTTGGGGGCCCTGAGAACAGAGCCTGAGACAAGGACTTGAGTGCAGGTAGCTTATCAGTAGGTGCTCCTAAGAGGGAGAGTCAGGTAGGGCAGGTGAAAACCAAAAAGGTTTTGGGGCTGGTCACTGCTGTGGGGAACCGGGGCTCCATCCAGCTGGGACACTGTGAGGGACCGGCAGAATGCATCTCAGAAGTGTCCCTCCAAAGGCGGGAGGCTGGGTGTTTATCCACTGACTCCCTTCCCTGCTGTTGATGGCTGCCCCTGGGGACACTGACTCCCCGCCATGACCACAGGCTAAGCCCTCTAGAGGCTTCGGCAAAAGGACCCAAGCAGAGGGGCTTCCCCGGTGGTGCAGTGGTTGCGCGTCCGCCTGCCGATGCAGGGGAACCGGGTTCGCGCCCCGGTCTGGGAAGATCCCACATGCCGCGGAGCGGCTGGGCCCGTGAGCCATGGCCGCTGGGCCTGCGCGTCCGGAGCCTGTGCTCCGCAACGGGAGAGGC
>NC_041227.1:67057092-67057929 GCF_002837175.3 Physeter macrocephalus
AAAAAAAAAAAAAAAAAAAAAAAGGACCCAAGCAGAAAGGCTTAGAGCCTGGAAGTGCTGGAAGTGGTGCCCAGTCAGCACGCCCGGGACTGTACCAACGCAGCTGCGGCCACAAGTGGAGGGGAGCCCAGAGGATGCGGTGTGGGCACTGCACTTGTGTGGAGAACACCAGACCCATGAGATGAATTCCGAACCCCTCAGCATGACATACAGTAACCTTCACAAAAGGGTCCCTGCTAGCCTTCTGTCTCCTCCTCTCCCAGCACATGTGCCCCATATCAGGCAGGTGTTCAATGCTTCTCGGGTCATACTTAAAATTAGGCGGCTTCCCTGGTGGCGCAGTGGTTAAGAATCCGCCTGCCAATGCAGGGGACACGGGTTCGAGCCCTGGTCCGGGAAGATCCCACATGCCGCAGAGCAACTAAGCCCGTGCACCACAACTACTGAGCCCGCATGCCACAACTACTGAAGCCTGTGTGCCTAGAGCCCGTGCTCCGCAACAAGGGAAGCCACTGCAATGAGAAGCCCTCGCACCACAACGAAGAGTAGCCTCCGCTTGCTGCAACTAGAGAAAGTCCGCGCACAGCAAAGAAGACCCAACGCAGCCAAAAAAAAAAAAAAAGAAAAAAAAGAAAAGAAAAAAATCAAAATCAAATAACACCTCCTCCTGCTACTGCCTTATTTGGCCATACCTCTTTACACAAAAACATGGTTAATAAACAGCTTTCTCGAGGAATATAATACATACCTCATACAGTAAACTGTACATGTTTAAAGCATACAACTTAATGGATAAAGAAGATGTGGTATATATATATATATATATATATATATATA
>NC_041227.1:67058200-67069439 GCF_002837175.3 Physeter macrocephalus
AAGACAAATATCATGGGATATTGCTTATATGTGGAACCTAAAAAAAAGATACAAATGAACTTATTTACAAAACAGAAGTAGACCCACATTCATAGAAAATAAATTTATGGTTACCAAAGGGGAAAGGGAGGGATAAATTAGGAGTTTGGGATTAGCAGATACACACTCCTAAGTATAAAATAGATAACCAACAAGGATCTACTTATAGCACAAGGAACTATATTCAATATTTTGTGATAACCTCTAAGTGAAAAGAATCTGCAAAGGAGATGTATATATATATATATACATGTATATATATACATGTATATATACATATATATATACACACACACATATATATATAACTATATATAACTGAATCACTGTGCTATACACCTGAAACTAACACAACATTGTAAATCAACTATACTTCAATAAAAAAAAATAAAGCATACTACTTGATAAGTTTTAACACATATACACCCATGATCAAGGGTGTATGAACACACCCATCACCCGCAAGGTTTCCTCGTACCCCTATGTAATCCCTGCCACCCTATCTTCTTCCCCCACCCCGAGCCAACCACCCATCAGCCTTCTGTCACTATAGATTACTTTGCATTTTCTAGAATTTTTCTCTAAAAGGCATCACACACTATGAACTCTTTGGGGCCTGGCTTCTTTCACTCAGCATAATAACTCTGAGATTCATCCATGTTGTGTAAATGAGTAGAATGAGTAGTTTTATTCCTTCTTATTGCTGGGGTGCCCCACTATCTGTCCACGTTTACAGCAAACTCTAAGAGTCACAGTCACAGCTGCGCCTCCTGCCCGCTGGCCTTTGCCTCCTCCTCTACACGAACCCACCCTGCCAAGGGTGCCAGAAACTGGGTCACAGAACTTGCCTGTGTGCCTGGACGACTCTGATTTATTCCTGTCGCCCTGGTCTATCACTCATAGGGCTTTCTTTTCACTCTCAAGGGTGCCCTGGTTTGGACAATCAGTTTTAGTGTCCAGCAGGGGATCAGACCCATCGGGAAGTTCTCCGTTCTCAGGTAGGCTGTCCTCCTGCCCCCCTGCTCTCACCGCAACCCAGGCTCCCCACTGTTGTTCCTCTTCAGCTGGGCCTTGACTGGTTGGGCTGGTCCCCGTCCTCCCGATTTTCCTGCACCCTCTCACTAGGGGGTCCCACTCAGGCCCACGGCCCTAACTATCATTCTCTCATTGGTGACTGCTGACTATTTAATTTTGTTTTATTATTGAAGTATAGGTGATTTACTATGTTGTTTCAGTTTCAGATGTACAGCAAAGTGATTCCGTTTTATATATGTGTGTATATATATATATTCTTTTCCATTATGTTTTTTTTAAAATAAATTTTATTTATTTATTTATACTTTTGGCTGCATTGGGTCTTTGTTGCTGTGCATGAGCTTTCTCTAGCTGTGGCGAGCGGGGGTTACTCTTTGTTGCGGTGCGCGGGTCTCTCATTGCGGTGGCTTCTCTTTGTTGCAGAGCACGGGCTCTAGGTGCGCGGGCTTCAGTAGTTGTGGCACGCAGGTTGAGTAGTTGTGGCTCACGGTCTCTAGAGCGCAGGCTCAGTAGTTGTGGCGCACGGGCTTAGTTGTTCCGCGGCCTGTGGGATCTTCCTGGACCAGGGATCGAACCCACGTCCCCTGCATTGGCAGGCGGATTCTTAACCACTGCGTCACCAGGGAAGTCCCTTCCATTATGTTTTACTGCAAGATATTGAATATAGTTCTTTGCGCTATATAGTAGGTCTTTGTTGTTTATCTATTTTATATATAGTAGTTTGTATCTGCTAATCCCCAACTCCTAATTTATCCTTCCCCACCCCCTTTCCCCTTTGGTAACCATAAGTTTGTTTTCTATGTCTGTGAGTCTGTTTCTATTTTGTGAATAAGTTCATTTGTATCATTTTTTAGATTCCACATATAAGTGATATATGATATTTGTCTTTCTCTGTCTGATTTACTTCACTTAGTATGATAATCTCTAGGTCCATCCATGTTGCTGCAAATGGAATTATTTTTGTCCTTTTTTATGGCTGAGTAGTATTCCATTGTGTAGATGTACCACATCTTCTTTATCCATTCGTTTGTCAGTGGACATTTAGGTTGCTTCCATGTCTTGGCTATTGTGAATAATGCCAGTGAACACTGGATTCCTGACTATTTTAATCTCCAATCCTGACCTCTCCATCCAGCTCACAGTGACCACGTGACCTCTCTTCTTGGATATCTAACAGGCGTCTCAATGTTAACAGGCCCCAAACAGAATGATCAACCCACTCTTCCCAAACCTTGTCTTCTTTCATCTCAAAAGTGGTTCCGCCATTCAACCAGCTGCCCCAAACCCAGGAGTCCTTGAGTCTTCTTGCTGTCTCACTCACACATCCAATCCATCAGAAGCCCTGCGGCTCTACCTCCAAAACCCCTCTCGAATCTGACCTCTTCTCCCTGAATGGTGGCCGCCTCCTAGCCCAGGCCATAGTCATCTCTCCTGGAGACAACAACCGTATCCTCCTAAGTGCTCTCTGCGTTTCCACTCTGCACCGTCACCCACCCACCCCCACCCCACCCCGGCACACACACTTCGTTTCCAGCAGCCAGTCTTTCTTAAAAAACAACTTAAACCAGGGAATTCCCTGGCGGTCCAGTGGTTAGGACTCTGCACTTCCACAGCACGGGGCCCGGGTTCAATCCCTGGTCGAGGAACTGGGATCCCACAAGCCGCACAGCGCTGCCAGAAAAAAACAAACCAAACCAAACCAACTTAAATCAGATCACGGCAGCCCCCTGCTTAAAACCACCCAATAATTTCCTACTACGCGGAGAATAAATTCCAGCTCCCTTCAGTGGTCAATGTGGCCTGTGTGATCTGGTCCTGTGACGACCTCTCTCTCCCCTCCCCTTCTGCTTCCAACACACCGCTCTGCTTGCTGCTCTGTGATCCCAGGGAGCTCCTGCCCACCTTGGGACCTGGGCACCTGCCTGGAATGTTCTGCTCTGGAAACCTGCAAGGCTGGCACCTCCTTGTCTTCAGAGAGATGTGGCTGCTCTCCCTAGAGCAGCCCCCGCCCCATCCAGTCACCTCTCTAGCCCATGGCCCTGTTTTCTTTCCTCTGGTCTCTGAAATGCTCTTGTTTATCAGATTTCTAACATATTTATTGTCTCCCCCACTCAAAGTTAAGCTTCAAGACAGCAGAGACCCTACTAATCTCGTCCAAGGGCCCGGCAAGTGCCTGGCACATAGCTGCTTCTCAGTAATCCCTTTGGAATTATAAGTGAATAAACACAGGTATTTTTCTCCCCGGGGAACACTGCTCTCTAACAATCTTCAGAGAAGAAACCTGATCAGAAAAATGGTAGCCTGTTGGTTTCAACCCCAGACCATTTTCCATCTTGCTTTGGCTTCTGATCTGCTCTTGGGATACAAGATCTGAGATCCCAGAGGTGTCCATCTATACTTATTTCCCCCTGCCTTAGCCCTCCTGAAAGCCAGGCAACGAAGCTCCAACTAACTTCCTAGTTCACTAAGTTATTGCTACGAAGGTTTCCGTAGCTATTTAGGATGAGAAACGTCAAGCCTGTGTTACACCACAGGAACCCAGCTTCAATCGTCCAATTGCAGGATGGCAGGCTACTATTTGCCGCCTGTCAGAAAAGTCGATTCTCAAAGCCCTCTTTTACATGTTTATACGGATGTGTTCTCTGTTTAGTGGAGGCGCAGAGCAAGTGTGCGCTGTGAATTAATCAGGAAATAGCTATTTGAGAAGGACAGCCTGGGCAGCTTTCAATGACTAGTTCCGCAAAATTACCGCCGTGGAAACATCTGGTGAGACAGACACGCTCTCACTGAAAGAGGCGGTGGGGTGGGGAGGAGACCTTTCAGTACGCACAGTCATCAGATGGGCATCCTGGCTTCTGTAAGGAGAAGCCTGGTTTCCACAATGGGCTCCTTGACCGTCTGCGAACGGCCTAGAGCCCCGTCTGACCTCAGCTCTCTCCAAGAAGCCTGGCTGAGTGGGGACAGAGAGAGGGGAGCAGGCTGGGGCAGGGGTGTGACCTCTAATGCCCCTAGGATCAGGCAGGTAGGAGAGAGAAGAGGGTTAGGGTGGAAACCACAGGGAGTGGCGGGGGTCATGGGGAGCTGAGAGGTTCATGCCCTCTACCTGATGGTGTTTAAACCTGCCAAGTTTCCAACACCCTGCAGACCAAACAAGCCGTATCTGTGGGTGGATTTGGTCCAAGCATCACCAGCGTGGGATCCCTGGTGGGGAACGGTAGGGAGTCACTTCTCTGGGGATTCCATGTGTTAAAAAAAAAAAAAAAAAGGCTGCATGCATTGTCCCATGCTGTCTTTGGAACAACTCCCCAAGGTCTTGGGCATTAGGGCCCATCTGACAGATGAAGAAACTGAGCCTCAGCCTTTTCTGAGGTCACACAGCCGGTGCACAGGCAGCCACTCTGGCTGGCACCCTGAGGTCCTACTGCCACCTCCCTTTGGGTCGAGCCAGACCTGGAGAGGGCCTCCGTCTTGGCCATGCTAGCCTGGCCACCTGCTCTGGGTGGAACCCTGAGTCCCCACTTCTGTTTCTTAATTAGTTCCCATGGACCAACTATCTTGTACTCCCATCCTGGCTCTCTCCTCACTCCCTAGAGGCAGTCACTGTGGGCACTGGTGGGGAGCATGTGTACGTATGCTTGTGTCCTTCCAGACTTTTCCTATGTATTTACATACATATTGATGCAACTGCCATCACACCTCAAGAGTGTGGTCCAAAGCTATGTGAGACACATGTCTGCTCCGTGGAGAAGACGGGGTCGAGATTTTGCAGGTCTGTACTACTTGGCATCCCTTTGTAAAGCTCTGCATGAGGGGTGCCTTTGGGAATAGATCCAAGGGAAAATCCTTTCACTCCTAAACAACCAGCCTGCTTCCTCCTTTCCAACAAGAGGGCTCTAGTCCTGGCTGTTTCCTCCTTTGCCTCAGCTTCAAAGAGATCGAGGTGAAACTCCATCCTGCTGACGACCTTACCCTTGAGAACCATTTGTGTTGGGGGGGGCGGGGGGGGTACTTGCTTCCTTGGTGCTCTTATTTTCTTCCTCGTTTAACTAGAGTTATTGCTATGCCTTTTGTTGATGCTGTCTCAAGCCCCTTTTGCAGTGGATTTTCAAACGGACACTGAAACTCTGTGGCTGCCACGTAGTCAATGGGAGCACCTTCTCTAGTCCAAAGAAGGACTTTATCCTTCTTTCCAGTTGACGAGAACCAATCACGTTGAGACTGTAATGCATTTTAAACACAACAACATTAATATTGTTTTGATCTAAGTAATTGAATTGACTCGATAAGGCCACTTTCCTCCCTGGTCCTGGGGTCAAATGACATGTCTCTTCCAATGAGCACATGAATTGCTCAGCTAAGATTGATGGCAGCCCGGCTCCAACATGACAACAACCCAAGCAGAGGCGGGGGCTCTTGTGCTCACAAAACACTTTCCCTAGAGACCAACAACTGCCCTCAGCACAGGCGAAAAAGCCTGAAGGAAGTCATCTGGAGCAAAGCATTGGCTAAGCCTACGTGCCGGATGCCAGGGAGGGTCCATTAAAGCAAACCCTTCCTCGGCGTGGGTGACAATTGGAGTCGAACCAGCTGTGTGTCGCTGGACCTCATTCATGCACAGCCCGAGGGGGCCCACACTCTAGGGGTTCTGTCACCTGCTGGGCACCCACGCTGGCTCCACTGCACAGGGAGAACATGCGCTGCCGTCCCTTACTGCTCTCTTTGCCGGGAAGTGCTGGGTCCACAACAGGAGGGGCCGAGGGGCTGTGGGCTGATTGGGAGGCTTATCAGGCACGGGGAACTTTGGGGAGTGAGCTGCGGCTGCCCAGAGAGCTGCTATGTAGGCTTCGGGACCTGGCTCAGGAGCTGACAACCCCTCCGGGAAGCCCCTGGCTCTCCTGATCTGCCCCTCCCCACCTCCTCGGGTTGAGTCGAGGGTCCTCCTCTAGGCTCTCACAGCTGGGCTTGCGACTGGACCCTTGCGCCTACTACCTCGTGGCCCCATGTGCTCACCTGTCTTCAGCCGGATGGAGACCTTCAAGGATGGGGAACAGGCCTATCCCCATCTATCTTGAGGCCTAGCTCTGGGAACTAAACCTGCTCTTTCCACCTGAACTTGAACGCTTTATTGAGAGGAGATCTCAACGACCTTTCCTATGTCCCTTGGGAGGAAGAGCAATGAAAACTCTTCTTTGTGATGTAGCCACTTGAAGAAGATGGTGTGGACATGTGACATTTAACAAGCTACATTTAACCTATTACATGCCAGGCTGGGGGCAAACGACTCTGACCTCCTGGCGTCACAGACTCACAGGACAAAGGACGGGGATGGGACCTGACAGACGGGGTCACTAACTGGAGGACCTACAGCTGAATCTGGGCTGGTTTGGCCCACAGAGCAGTTAAAAATTTCAGAACCAGCTGATAATATCTAAAAACTGAGAGCTTTCACATAACAATCTGCATCTTTGGCCTCTCTTGAAAATTTAGGCCATCTGGCAGGACGGGGCCAGGGCAGGGTGATGGCTGCTCTAGGCAGGGCCTGGCTTGCCAGTGACCACAACTACTCTCTATTGAAAGGCGGGACCAGGTGGTGGGCGCCAGATTGCCTGGTGGTCATGTGACTACCAGCAAGCTCTTCTGCTCTTCTGTGCCTCAGCTTCCCCATCCATAGGATGGAGCTGATCGCCATAGTGTACCAATCTCATAGGACTGCTGTACGGAATAAACGAGCTCATACGTGTAAAGCGCTTTGCGTGCTGACTGGCACATAATACACACTCAAGAAACACAAACCGCCATCATTGTCTTGTACCCCATCTACTGCCCGGATGGAAGTGCCCGCTGAGGCTGGCTGCTCAGGGCTAGCGTGGCTGGAGACTCCCTGCTCCCCTAAGTCCTGGTGCAGCAGTTCCCTGTTCCTGGCAGAGGCTGGCAGCAGGCACAGGAGAACCCCATCCACTCCAGAGTGGGACCTAGTATTACTCCTGCTGACTTAGGTCAAGATTCCCCTCAAGTTGGGACTGACATGTACACACGACTATATATAAAACAGGTAACCAACAAGGGTCTTCTGTATAGCACAGGGAACTCGACTCAGTATTTTGTAATAACCTATAAGGGAAAAGAATCTGAAAAGAGGGCTTCCCTGGTGGCGCAGTGGTTGAGAATCTGCCTGCCAATGCAGGGGACACAGGTTCGAGCCCTAGTCTGGGAAGATCCCACATGCCGCGGAACAACTAGGCCCGTGAGCCACAATTACTGAGCCTGCAGGTCCAGAGCCTGTGCTCCGCAACAAGAGAGGCCGCGACAGTGAGAGACCCGTGCGCCGCGATGAAGGGTGGCCCCCGCTCGCTGCAACTAGAGAAAGCCCTCGCACAGAAACGAAGACCCAACACAGCCAAATAAATAAATAAAATTTAAAAAAAACAAAAAGAATCTGAAAAGGAATATATATATGTGTATATAAGTACATACATAACATATATATGCATACATATATATAACTGAATCACTGTGCTGTACACCAGAAAATAACACAATATTATAAATCAACTATATTTCAATAAAAAATAAATTAAAAAAAAAAAAAGGCACAGGAGAACCCCATCCACTCCAGAGTGGGACCTAGTATTACTCCTGCTGACTTAGGTCAAGATTCCCCTCAAGTTGGGACTGACATGTACACACGACTATATATAAAACAGGTAACCAACAAGGGTCTTCTGTATAGCACAGGGAACTCGACTCAGTATTTTGTAATAACCTATAAGGGAAAAGAATCTGAAAAGAGGGCTTCCCTGGTGGCGCAGTGGTTGAGAATCTGCCTGCCAATGCAGGGGACACAGGTTCGAGCCCTAGTCTGGGAAGATCCCACATGCCGCGGAACAACTAGGCCCGTGAGCCACAATTACTGAGCCTGCAGGTCCAGAGCCTGTGCTCCGCAACAAGAGAGGCCGCGACAGTGAGAGACCCGTGCGCCGCGATGAAGGGTGGCCCCCGCTCGCTGCAACTAGAGAAAGCCCTCGCACAGAAACGAAGACCCAACACAGCCAAATAAATAAATAAAATTTAAAAAAAACAAAAAGAATCTGAAAAGGAATATATATATGTGTATATAAGTACATACATAACATATATATGCATACATATATATAACTGAATCACTGTGCTGTACACCAGAAAATAACACAATATTATAAATCAACTATATTTCAATAAAAAATAAATTAAAAAAAAAAAAAGATTCCCCTCCATCTGGGCTCAGGCCCCAGCCAGCAATTCTCGCAATTTTATTCAACCCGACACATACCACATGGGGGCCTTTCAGGATCCTGGCCTGTGTGAGACACAAAAGATGAGAGCAAGTCTCCTCTCCTTAAGGAGTTCACAAAAGTATGAATAATTAGGTGTCACAGACTCAAATGCTTGCAGCACCACAGACGTGAGCGGCATGGGATGCTGGTGAGCTGGGGAACGCACACCTGCAAGTCCAGAGGCTGCAGGGGTCACTGGGCTCCAGCTGGTGGATGCCACAGAGGGAATATAGCCAGCTCATCAAAAGCCAACTTTCCAGTGTTGTCAAATGTTTCACAAGCTGTACAACATCGTGAGTGCCAAATGGAATATGCCTGCAGGATAGATTTGGCCGGGGGCACCTGTTTGGGACACCAAAGGCTCAGGAAACTGAGGGATACCCTAGGGAAGCACATGACTTGGTGCCCGGAAGGGGTGGCTGAGATCACCAGAAGGGGCCTGGGGCAGGCTAAGGGTGTGCAGGAGGCTGGTGGGTGAAGCAGAACCTTGATGTTTCCAAAGGCAGGGTTTGTAATGAGACCGACTAGGTATTCCAGGTGCTGGGAAGGGCAGGAGCAAAGGCACAGAAGAGAGGAGTTTCCTAGGGACCAGAGGGGATGAAAGTTGCATAAGAATGGAAGAGCCAGAGAGCCAGTTTTGAGGTCTGAGAATGGAGAAGGTCACCAGTGCACATGCACGCAGGGCCCGGGCAGGCATGGCAAATGGGAGAGGTGGTGTGGTGTCAGGACAACTGTGCCACCGTGTCGGGGACACAAGTAGGAGTGGTGGAGACTGCGGCGCCGTGACTCAGCTCCGCCAAAGCTTCCAGGAGTGGATGTGACCTCGTGTCATCAGATCGTCTAGTTTCTCAATAAAAGTCAAAAATCCCTATTTTGCACGGAATCCCTTCCAATTTTTAAATGTTGGCAATTAATTAAAGAACCTTGAAAACACGCTGTGAGTCAGGTGCAATCTGTGAGCTGCCTTTGGTCAGTCGGGGCACAGCCTCTTCCCAGGATGCCCCGGCAGCACGAGCTGGCCGGGGACTGTGGCCTCTCCCCTGAGGCATTCTGCAGTGGCGAGGCCCTCGGCTCACCTCCCGCCACTGTCCCAGCCCCACTGAACTGTGGTTTGCCGTTATCCCCCTGGGCCCTCCTGCCTGGGTGAGAGCTCGCAGGGGCAGACAGCGTGTCTGATTCCCGGCCCCAGCAAAACGCCTGAGTGTGGGGCGATCGATAATGGCTCTGCTGATGAGACGCAGGGACTGAGCAGATGAGAGAGCGGAGCGGGGAGGCGGAGGGGGCAGCGGGCAGCAGGGGAAGGAGGAGCTGGACTTGGAAGGAGACAGGTTCGAGCAGTGGGAACGGTACGACTTAGAGATGACTGGCAGTGAGGGTCAAAGCGGGGAGTCGGGTGCTGCTGCAGACAGTGAGAGGAAGCGGAGCCGGGACCGGGGCCGAGGGGCCTGGGGGTGGGATACCAAGTTGGGGTGTCGGTGCAAGGCCGGGCGGAAATGCCGAAGAAAAGTATCTCGTGGCTAGGAGCGAAGCTTGGTTCAGAAATTAAGCCTTGGGGAAGGTTTAGTGAATAAATTCAACAGCATGTGATTTCTGCATTCTTAGAGGAAAAGAAAAAGGACCTAGTTTGGGTATCGTTTTCTACTTTCCCTGGGTGATGTTCCCTTCTTTTGGAGACAGCACCTCAATTTTCCATCGGGAATCCACCCTTCCCTCGACCTGACTTCATGTGGATAATGTGGGCCTCACCCCAGGTTGCAACCCAGGCCTGGCTAGTGTGGCCTCAGTCTGGGACTTTCTTGAGGAGAGCCTCTTTCTGCAAGGAGTGCTGAAATCAAGAGCGATGTCATCAGGGACCACCACTTGGAACCTGAGGATGATGCCAACACAGAGGAAAGCAGAGATATGTGATGGAGGGAGGCAGATTCCTGATGGCATCATGTGAACTCCTGGATCCTGCCATGCCTGAAGCCAGCAAACTCATACTCTCCTGTAACATGGGCCAAAGAACACTTGTTTGTCCTTAAGCCAGATTTAATTGGGTTTTCTTGTCCTTCGTTACCAAGAGAATCCTGGCTGATACACTAGCGCTGGGACTGAGAAATTTAATCAACAGGTTCAGCTACTAAATCAGTCCTGGCCAAGGCAGGCAGGAGATGGGGAGCCCTACCCCCTAGGGGGTCTGGGATTTATCTTGCTGTCCTAGGCTGGCCCCTGCACATGGGTGAGCAGTTCTCCCTACTTAAGACATCTGTCTGGTCCCAGATGCAGCCTGTCCCCTGGTCTGTATAGAACAGGACATGGGCCTCAGCTTCTACCCTGGTTCTGCATCTGTGTTCTCATCCCTGGTGGGAGTACAGTATGGATCTGAATTCCAACCTTCTGGCTGGAGCCTGAATACCTTGTTGGGCCCCCTCTCTCAAGGCAGAATTCTCTGCTCACCTCTCCTTCCCCTGCTGGCTGGGGGTCTGCTTCAAACCTGAGTCTCCTGGGACTCTCAAGATGACCACACCTGTATCTTCCCGAGCGTGGACTCTGCACATAGATTTCAGATCCTGTAGCCCACCTACAAGAGAGCACCCTCTGGTGACAGCCAATGGCCTAGACCAAGCCTGAGGTCAACACCTAAGGAAGGCTCTTGTGCGCCTGGGTTAGTGCCTTTCCCACCAGCTGCCCTGTTAAGATGCCATCATGATCTCCAGGCCCAAGGGTGCACAGACCCACCATATGGCAGAGCCATCAGGCTACACTGACTCAGCTGCCCAAATGAAGGTCACATCTTTTTTTTTTTTTTTTTTTTTTTTTTTTTTTTTTTTGTGGTATGCGGACCTCCCTCTGCTGTGGCCTCTCCCGTT
>NC_041227.1:67069742-67138827 GCF_002837175.3 Physeter macrocephalus
GGCACGAACCCGTGTCCCCTGCATCGGCAGGCGGACTCTCAACCGCTGTGCCACCAGGGAAGCCCTGAAGGTCACATCTTTGACTTCAAAGCCATTGCCATGTTTGGCCTCGGTTTGTATCCTGATCCAAACAAATCAACTATTAAAAAAACAATTGGGGGGCAATCAAGGATATTTGAATATGGACTGGGTATTACAGCATAATAATTAATTATTGTCAGGTATGATAGTGGCATTGGGATTATATAAAAACAAACTCCTTATCTGTTAGAGATGCATACAAAAAATTTATGAGTGAAATGATATGATAGCTACAATTTATTTTTAAATGTTAGGGGAAGAGATGGAACAAAAATGGCAGAATGAAGATAATTAATGAAGCTGGTGAAAGGTACATAGGTCGTTATTGAACTAATCTCTTCACTTGTATTCATTTGAAAATCCACCCCTGCCCGCTCCCCTGCCAAAAAAAGAGGCCGTCCTGAAAATACAAATATTGCCCTGGGAAGAATTGAATCTACCCACGGTGCACTCCAGAAGCACTGTGACCCTCATCCAAGCCACCGAGCTAGACTATGCTAAGAGTCTCCTCTTGGGGCCCCCTCTTTCCTCTGATCCCTTCTCCAAACAGCAGCCTGAGTGATCTTCTAAATTCCTCAATCAGATTGTATCACCCTTTGCCCAAAACCCTCCAATAATGATACTAAGAGCTGACCTTTGTATAGTGCTCAGAAAGGCCAGGAATCATTCCGAGCACTTCATACGTATTAACCGAACAATAATCACCCCATTTTCCAGATGAGGAAACAGAGGCATAGAGGCATAAAGTAACACGCCCAAGGTCACATGGCTAGGAAGAGGAGGAGCCAGGGTTTGCCTCAGCTGGGCTGGCTCTGACCATCCCCCTATCCTGCCTCCAAACCAGTAAGGCCCACACGACCTGGTTCCCACCTACCCCTGGGACCTCCCCTTACCCTCTCCTCTGTTCACCAGCTCAGTCTCTGCCTAAACTGGTTGTTCCTGCCTTTGCTCTTGCTGTGCCCCCTGCTGGGAATTCTCTTCCCACTGATGTTAGCGTGGCTGCTCCTTCACAACATCCAGGTCGGGGAAGGCCTCTGATCACCTGTCCAGAGCAGCCCTGCCTCTTTCTCCTCCTGCCTCTCTCCTGTTGCCTGATTTTATCATCTTCAGAACACTTAGCATTACCTGAAATGACACTATTCACTTGTGCCCTTTTTTTTTTTTTTGTCCCTTCCTCATGAGAAGGGACAGGGCTGTATGAACAGGACCTTGTCTATTTGTTCAGCATGGTTCCCTGAGCACCAAGACCCTTATGGTCCAATATGTAGTTACCAGCCACATGTGGACAATTACATTAATAGTAAAATGAAATAAATTGTAAAATGCAGTCTCTCAGTTACAGGAGCCACAATTCAAGTTCTCAGTGGCCACCTGGGGCTAGTGGCTACTGCCCTAGACAGGGCAGACAGAGCATGTTAATATCATCAGAAGGTCTATTGGGCAGTCCTGGCCTGGATCACCATGACAAGTCACAGAAATATACCACTGGAGTTTGGGATTGACATGTACACACTGCTATTTTTAAAATGGATAACCAACAAGGACCTGCTGTATAGCACAGGGAACTCTGCTCAATATTACATAACAACCTAAATGGGAAAAGAATTTGAAAAAGAATAGTTATATGTATATGTTTTTTTGTTTTTTTTTTTTTTCGGTATGGGCCTCTCACTGCCGTGGCCCCTCCCGTTCCCGGACCGGGGCACGAACCCGTGTCCCCTGCATCGGCAGGCGGACTCTCAACCACTGCGCCACCAGGGGAGCCCAGTTATATGTATATGTATAACTGAATCACTTTGCTGTATACCTGAAACTGTCACAACGTTGTTAATCAACTATACTCCAATATAAAATAAAAAGATAAAAAAAAAAAAAAAGAAAAGAAATACACCACTGGGGAAATCGAACATTAATTAATTAATTAATTCAAAACCTACTTAGTGAGCGCCATTTCCATGCATAAAATACATCACTGGGTCCTGCCTCACTTGCTGTTGTGACCAGGCTGGAGGTGGCATCTGCATGGTGACGCTGCAGGTGAAAATGGTGATGGAATGGTGCCACGTAGATGACGAATGTGCTTATTATAACTGAAAACAGACGGACCGTGGCGAGCAGCTGAAAGCCCACTTTTTGGATGGGTTATTACATCCTAGAGGAGGGAGACCATTGATTCCTTTCTCCTAGCAGATGTCGCTCTGCAGGGGAAGCAATGCCGAGAAAAACCGCAGGGAAACCCACAGCCCCCATGTTCCCTTCCCACCTCGGTCCCTTACTCCTCACTAGCTGGGCCAGTCATTTAATCTGGGGAAACATCACAAAATGTGACAAACATATTATCGCATCCTCCTCCTGAGCCCAAGACAGGCATCGCTGATCAATCACACACCCTTTCCTGGATGAACCAGAAGGAAAGTTCTAAATCCTTCTCAAGACAGCACTCCAGGCAGCCATTTCCAAGCAGAGTTGGCAAAAGAGACGCAGCTGTTTGTCCCATAGGATCTTTTTATCCTAAGCCCCAGCTTCTTTATCTACAACGTGGGGCCTGACAACATCCACCTTGCAGGATGGTTGGGAGGTTAATTGAGATGATTCATTTGTTCAGTTATTTGTGAAGGCATCAAATGTTTACGGAGCGCTCAGTGGGGGCTTCACGCCTGCCTGATGCATGCAGCATTGGGTAAACGGCAGCTGTGAGGAGTACCCACATCTGCGGGCTGCCCTGTGTGCCTGCGTGGACGGACGCTAGCCTCCGTCTCCTTACCCTGCCCGGAAGTCCTCTCCTCCAGGCCGGTTCACGCTTACCGCATCACCTAACGAGGGGGAAGGAACCCATCCAAGTTAGCCTGAGGATTAAACGGGCAGCAGATTTTCCAATAAGAGACTCCTTTTCTTCTAGCACCTTCTTTTCTTATGCTATAAATAAGCCTTGGTTGGATCAGCGCCTCACATTGAACTTTGCTTCCTTGAATTCCCAGACACAAAACACCGTCTTAACAAGCCGTGTCTACTGGGCTGAGCTATATTTCCTATAAACTCTCATTTTATCTCCTCTAAAACACACAGTAATAGCATCCTCTGGAGAATATTAAATGAAACCAACCTGCAGCTGCATTTGTTTGCGCTTTCTGTCCCCGGAAAATTCTGTCAGCAGATAGGTGTGCGTTACATAAGTGGTGGCCCTGCCGGAGACTGCGGTCCTCCACCCACTCCTCTGTGTAGAAACACCTCAAGTCTCTAATCCCCGCAGCCGGCTGCTCCCCAAAGCGCCCGCAACAGCAGTGACGCCCTGATGTCCTGCTCCTTTTCTATTCTCAGCACACAGGGAAGGCCGAGTGCATGTTAAAGAAGAAAGGCAGGCCTTAGCCAAAAGGGACGAAGCTTATCTTCTTTGTAATACAGCACATAAAATCTGCTTTCCTTGGCCTGAGTTATCATATAGTCGATGACAGGGCCGAGCTACAGGGCAAGGGCTTGGGCAGCCAGCGCTGTTTCATTAACCATTCCAGAAGATGCTGGTGACCACCTGCCAGGAAGTGCCGGGCGAACTGGAGAAGGAGAGGACCCAGCCCTAGATGCTGGGAACGCGCTGCAGCTACATGGGGCCCGGGGCTGCATCCGGGGCCTAGAGGACAGCCCCTCCGCACACCCCGGCCAGGGGAGGCTGACACGCCCACAGGAACTTTCTCATTTGTTCCAATAGTTTGGACTTTTTCTCAAAGTTAAACTTTAGGCATTTGTTTGAAAAAAAAATCAAAACACAGAAATCAGAGAAAGCTTTTTGTTACTTCTCTGGGGCAGCATCGTGTGTGAACAGAGCCGGCTGGGACCGCGTCTGCCATGTTAGCCTCCAGATCCCCAGAGCCTAGCAGATGGTTATTCGGGAGCTGGAGGGACGGCTGGGTGAGTGGGTGGGTGGAGAACCAGCCAGAAGAGGTGCAGGAGGGGAGGACGGCAAGGTGGGAGGAGGCACGGAGTCTCCTGGTTGAGCCCCAGTTGGCCTCTAACCTGCGGTATGACCTTGGGCAAGCATCCTAACCCCTCCTATTCTCAGTCTCTCATCTAGATCTCAAGAAGGATGAGACAATTGCTTATGGGCTCTTGGGGGAGTGAACTCATTCATTCATTCGACAACCATGTACTTCTACTTGGAACAGAGCAGTGGTGGAGACGACTCAGGCCCTGCTCCCAAGAGGCCCACAGTGTGATGGGGACAAGTGCCCATCCTGGTACAGGGGTGATAGAACCAGTTCATGAGGTCCAGAAGTGCACAAGGGTCAGGGGGTCAGGCAAGCATCCTGGAGAAAGGGATGTCTGGGTTTCCCAGGAATATGAGGCAGAGGCAAGCATTTTGAGTTGAGTGAGATGGGAGGGGCCAGGGACTAAAGGTGCGCCTACCAGGGAGGGCGGTGGAGAGCCACGAGCAGCTGGCACTCTGGAGGGTGGCGTGGTCAAGGGGCGGGTGCCAAGAGACAGGCAGGCTTGACGCACAGGGATTAGGGGCCCTCTGTCCTGGATTCTCTGGATCAAGGGGAGCCTTTGAGGGCTTGAAACAGTAGAGTCGTGATCAGACCTCCCAGTGGCTGCTGGAGACAGACTGGAGGCTTGGGCCTGGGGTCAGGGAGAGCGATTAGGAGGCTGTACTCTTCCACACCTCCACGCTTTTGCCCCTGAAGCTCCCTCCACCTGGAGAGGCTTTCCCTTTTCTGTCCGGCTCAGTGCTTCTCTTTCCACTAGAGCTCAGGTATGCGCTCTTTCAGGTACCTTCCCTGACCTCTCCCAGCCTGAGGCGGGCTCCCTCCTCGAGGCTCCAGCGGCTGCAGACTGGGAAAGGCTAGCTCCAGCCCAAAGATGAGTTTGGTTTGAACTGTAGGGTGGCTTCAAAAGAAGTGAAATTAGCTACTGACATTTGCAAACAGAATAGCTCATCTCAAAATCCAGATTCCCAGCTCTCTGGGAATGTTCAGAAAATCTAGCAGCACTGGCTGGCATTGCTCCATATCAACCATTAGTTAAAGCTGAAAAATGCCCTGCCCTTTACCTGGGCCATGTGCTTGCCAGTCTGCCGCGTTCCCCACCAGGCCCTAGCGCCTCTCTAACAATATTGAGGCCGAGGATTGGTTCCCATTTATCATCTCGCTTGTACTATTGCTTCCCTTATAGCAGATTAGAAAAGAAAGTGGAACAAGTTTTGCTCCCTTTTCTATCGTAAGAGGGGAAACCAAGATATAGGCTGAGGGAGTCCTGTCCCTCCTTGCTCACTGCGTTCCCTGCCGAGGCCCCGGGGCTTCTGTTTGAAACCCTTGGCTCTCTGGGTTCAGCTTCATCAAGGCCTTCATCACACTGCCCCATACTTCCACATTTACTTGTCTGCCAGCTTTTAGACAAGGAGTACCTCCAAGGCATGGACTGTGTCTTTACATCAGTGTCCTCAGAATTGATCATGAAGCCTGATGGTACCTAGGATGTGCTCAATAATCAAGGTTGAATGGAGGAATAAATGCATATGAATATGTGAAAAACAACCCGGAGAAGAAAGCAAGGATGAGGGCCTGGGTAGTGGTATGAGGGTAGGAAGGAGGGGAGGGGTTCTGGAACCAGAGGGGCTGAAGAGCACAGAGGTTAAGAGCTTGGCTGTTTAGAGTGGGGTGCACACACCAGGGGCACTGGTACATGTGGGAGCTGGTTAGACGTGCGGAATCTTGGGCCCCGCCCTAGACCCGCTGGATTAGAAGCCGCTTTTTAGCAAGATCCCAGGCAAGTTGTTGTGGATACGGTTTGAGAAGCGCTGGCTAAGCCAGTGGGCCTGGAGTCTGACTGCAGGATTTCAAATTCTCACTCTGACGCTCACTGGCTGTGTGACTTGGGCCACGTTACGTAACCTCTCTGTGTGTCTGTTTCCTTATCTGTTAAAACTGCGCCTCGGTTCGTATTTCTCCGGTTCCCCCAAAAGGTGACCTGATTCTACTTCCCAAACCTTCAGCGGAGGCTCTGCTCCTGGGGGCTCTGACAACGCGAAGTGAAATCCCCCAGCAGGTGCTTGCTACACCCAGGAGGAAGGGCAACGGGGCCTCCTGGTCCCCATTTTGCAACTTCGGGAATCAGGCTATGGGAAAGCACTAAGTGCTTCCATCAGCCAAATGCCCAGCCAGGAACCAGAGCCCGTTACTTACGCCGTCAGCCGTGCAGTAATTCCAAACCTTGATCTTGGTTAGACCAAAGTCACGCAGCTGTCTCGTGTTGCGGATAACAAAAAGGAGCTGGAGCGGCGGGCGGAAGGGGCACGTCCACAAGGAAGGGTCTTTCTTGCCCTGAAACGCCAGCAAGAGAAGGAAGTTGTTATTGTTAGCACAATTCTGCCTTACCCCAAAGTAAGCGGGCAGTGACTATGGAAACCAGGGGAGGATGAGGGTGGGAAGCCACCCACCTTCTCTACTTCATCCTGGGTGGGGTCTTAGATCTCACCCCATCTGGACCGCATTTTGGAGCAAGCTGCTGACCCTCGTCCCCGCCACAAAGCTGTCACATGGGGCTCTCTGCCCCTGCCATCCAGACCAAATTTAAAATGCAGCGGGCTTTATTTTAATCAACCTAATCGGCTTTGTTGGGGAGAGAGACTGGAGGAGAAGGACAGGAAAAGAGCCATGACTTGCGCTATTTGATTAACCTGGCAGACAGAGCCTTTGATTTTCTTTTGTAAAACCCTGTAGAATTTTAAAAATTTAAAAATAGAAAAGAAAGAAACTGGCTCAGGCGTTTGTTGGGACGGGGCCATGGCACTGAGCCTTAGGATATATTCTGTTCCCTTTCAGGGTTTCCAAGCCTTGGGACCCCTGTGTGCAGTTTCCGCCTGCCAGCGAGGCTGCCAAGGCCATTCTCAAGGCCAAAGAGGCAGAGGAGCAGGGGAGCCTTGCTGTCATTTTCATTTGCACCAACAAAATTTCGTATCATGAGTGCTTGGGATGCAGATGGGAAAAAGTGAAATCAGGGGACTTTTCTCAGCGCTGGTCACCTCCTCTCTCGTCTCTTTGGGTACCTCTTCTGCTCTCTGTCTGGACAAAACGCACAGTTGTTCCCAAATATGTCCATGCTGGCTCGGCCTCTGTGCCTTTGCACAGGCTGGGCCTCTGAGTGCAGTACTCTCCTGCCCTTCTCCCCCTGGGAACTTCAGCTCAGATGTGCTGTCTCCCCCACTGTCACCCCTTCCCTTGACACAATCACTCCCTTCTCCAGGCGCCCATGGCTCCTTGCAACACCTGAGGTTATAATTTACTCAGTGTCCCACAAGTACCTGTCTTCCTGTCTATGTCACCCCCCCCACCAACACACGCATGCGCGCGCACACACACACACACACACACACACACACACACACACACACACACACACACTCAGATCCACAAGTACCTGTCTTCCTGTCTATGTCACCCCCCCCACCAACACACGCATGCGCGCGCGCGCGCGCACACACACACACACACACACACACACACACACACACACACACGCACACTCAGCTGCAAGCTCTTCTAATTCATTCCGGAACCCTTAGTGTTCAGCACAGTTCCCTGGCACCTGGTAAATGACAAAAAAAAATCTTTGAATTGAATTTTTTGAACAATCGTTGAATGAAGAAATGAACAGATAAGTGAAATGTACCTCCTAATATCTGTCCTCTCACTGAAACTTTAAAGAAGAGACTAAACTGATCTGGCCGGCAGAGCTATTTTGTCTAGCTCATGAAGTGTTTTTTTTTTTAAAGGCAAATTCGTTGCCAAGACTTAAACATGGAGATATCCTCTCCCCCTCAGAGCTAGATGTCTGGCTTGTCTACAGACTTAGGAGACACGGCAACACGGGGTCCCTGACAGCCGTTGGCTGGAGCTGAGTACACTGCTCTGGCGGCCAGGGCGGGTGCTCTCCGGTGCCCCAGTCTTCACCATTCCCTACTGTTCTACACCCACCTCACCTCCCTGGGTGTGCTTCTGCCCGGCCCCTGCAGGCATGAGTTTAGGGTCCCTGCTTAGGGGCTGAACAGTCACAAGTCCCATCTGCCAATAAGCAACCTGTATCTCTGACACTGGCTGAAGTTGTTCCTTTTATCTAAAAGGAGCATCGCCCTGTATTTGAGAGCGTCTCCATGGGCTCCCATCCCCAGGACCGTGCCTGCCTCTGGGGTCTGCTGGCCCCCAGGAGACGTGAGGCTCAGGCTCCAGCTGCGCGGAGGACAGAGGTGGCTTGTCCCAGTGACAATGGTGCCTTTCAGGAGGGAGGAGGCTGCTTTGTTAAGGGGGAGAGATGAGTTCAAGGGGTTCTGACTTAGTCTGGCAAGTTTCTCAAGCTCTGCGAGAACTTTTAGTGCTCTGGGCAGCTGCGAGGGGTCAAAGATAGCACGTCTCAAATCCAGCAGGGGAGTCTCATTCCTTCTCTTCATTGGAGCCTAAAATGGGTCGCTGAGGCTGCTTGACAAAGGCAGAGACTGAAGGCTGACCCTCAGACACAAGCGAGGGGACTGTAATTGATTTCCCATCACATTTCCGTCAGCGGGAGGGATAAGGGGAGGGCTAAGTGGGAGTCGTGGTGTTCAAAGTCGGAGAACATTAACCTGTGGGTAACTCAGGGCCTCATTAGCAACTGGGCATTCTGATGTTTCCTTTTCACAGACAGCGTCCCCGAGAGGAAGGCTGCCAGGAAGCTGCCAAGGGCTGACCCAAGGCACACTGGGCAAACCTCCAGGTGCCAGGCCAGCAGGAGAGCGTCTGCTGCACCTGCCCATCACAGGTGGTAATCAAAATGGCAGAACAAGAATCAGGGCACCTGGGCACTGCCGTTATCTCACTGGGTTCTCTCCAAGCCCTGGAAGGTGAGTACTGCAGTAACACCCGTGTCCCCGAAGGAAGACCAGAGTCCAGCAAAGGTGTGGTTTGCCCAAGTGATGGAGTGAGGATTTACACCTAGGTTTTTCATTCATTCATTCATTCATTCATTCATTCGTTCGTTCCGTGTTGGTTTGGATTCCCCCAGGAGCAGACCCTGAGGCAAGAGGTGTGGTTTGAGTGATGGAGTGAGGATTTACACCTAGGTTTTTCATTCATTCATTCATTCATTCATTCATTCGTTCGTTCGTTCCGTGTTGGTTTGGATTCCCCCAGGAGCAGACCCTGAGGCAAGGCAAGTGTAAGGAGTTGATTTAGACAGTGAAGGAAACACCAGTTGGAGGGTGGGGAAGTGAGAGGGGGAGAGGCATTCCATAAAGAGAGTTACCAGGCTAGGCACACCTGTGAGCTCCACGCCACCAGGGAACCTGGAAGCCGGTGTGGAACACGCCTCAGGGTGACTCCACTACCGGGACAAGGGAGCTGGGGTATCCACACCCCAGTTCCCATCAGTGTAGGTTCAGGGCTGCTCCTGGGGGCTCAGTTCCCCACCAGTTTGGGCCTGTTGCAGGGGAGGCAAAGTGGGCCCTGGAGGCCAGAAAACAGATCCTCCATCGGAGAAATGTGTGTGCTGGCAGGTAGGAAGAGCAGCCAGCAGGGACCAAAGTGGGAAGGGCGAGGGACTGCGGGAGGCGCCAACGGCATCTGCCACCCACTTGCTCAACAAATACCGAGTGCGGGGGGAGCCTGGCCCAGCAGATCCCAGCTCTGTGCCAGGAGGGGAGGCAAACAAGTAACACTGCCAAGAAAAAAAAAAAATCAAGCGGGGCTGGGGGTGGGGGAATAAATTCAATGAAGAAAATATGAGAGAATTATTAATGGCCACTGGAAGGACTATTTTAGAATGGATGGTCAGAGAAGAAGGCCTCTCTCAGGAGGTAACTTTCTAACTCCTAACATAGGTGCTTTCTCCAGCTTTAACCTAACACAGATCCGCACACCCCCAGGGAGATGCTGGACTGACCTCAGAAGTAGCCCCGATTTAATAAGTTATCACCTTAAAAAGGAACAAACTCTTGATACAACAATTTGGTTAGGTGTCCAGGGCATTATACTGAGTGGGAAAAAGTCAGTCTCAAAAAGGTTACATATAGTATGATTCCATGTAGCATTCTTGAAACGACAAAAAGTATAGAGAATAGGTTGGTCACTGTCTGGGTTAGGGACAGGTGTGGGGAGGGGTGGCTAGAAAGGGTCGCATGAGGGAATTCCTTTGAGGTGATGGAGCTGTTCTGCATCTTGATGTGGTGGTGGTTCCACAAATCTACTTGTGACAAAACTGAAAAGAACTTACACACACACACACACACACACACGTATGAAGATCTGCACATTATACCAATGTCACCTTCCTAGTTTTGATAATGTACTATGGTCACATAGGATGTTACCATTGGGGGAAGCTGGGCAAAGGCACATGGGACCTCTCTATACTTTTTAAAAAATTGAGATATAATTCACATACATAAAATCACCTCTTTAAAGTGTACGAGTCAGTGGTTTTCTAGTATAGTCACAAAGTGGTGCAACCATCACCACTATCTTTTTCTATTTTTATCACCCCCAAAAGAAACCATGTACCCTTTAGCAGTCACTCCCCATTCCCCACATTCCCCCAGTCTCTGGCAACCTCTAGTCTACTTTCTGTCTCTATGGATTCACTCATTCTGGACATTTCATATAAATGCTATCATACAGTATATGATCCCTATGTCTGACTTCCGTCATCCAGCATAATGCTTTCAAGTTTATCCATGTTGTTGCATGTATCAGTACTTAATTCCTTTTTATGACTGAAGATTCCATTGTATGGACAGACCACATCTTGTTTATCCATTCATCAGTTGATGGCCATTTGGGTTGTTTCCACCTTTTGGCCATTATGAATAATACTGGTATGAACATTCGTGTACAGGTCCTTGTGTGAACATATGTTTTCAATCCTCTTGGGTATACACCTAGAGGTGGAATTGCTAGGTCATGTGGTAACTCTACATTTAACTTTTTAAGGAACTGCCAGACTACTTTGCACAATGGCCATACCATTTTACTTTTACATTCCCACGAGCAAGGTATAATGATTCCAATTTTTCCATATGTTGTTCACCAATACTTGTTTTTTCTGCTTTCTTTTTTTAAAGAAATTATAACATCCTAATGGGTATGAAGTATATGACTTTATGGTTTTGATTAGCATTTCCCTAATGGCTAATGATGTTGAGCATCTTTTCATGTGCTTGTTGGCCATTTGTATATCATCTCTGGAGAAATGTCTATTCAGAGTACTTTGGCCATATTTTCACTGGGTTGTTTGTCTTTTTGTTGTTGAGTCTGAGTCCTTTTCTTCATATATTCTGGATACAAGATCCTTATACATGATTTGCAAATATTTTCTCCTTTTTTGTAGGTTATCTTTTTACTTTCTTGATAATGTTCTTTGAAGCAAAAATGTTTAAAATTTTTTGTTTGTTTAAAAATTTTGATGAGGTCTGATTTACCTATTTTTTTCTTTTGTTGTTTATGCTTTGGATGTCATATCTAAAACTCCATTGAAAAATTCCAGGCTATGAAGATTTACACCTATGTTTTCTTCTAAGAGTTTTATAGCCTTAACACTATAAAAGTTTCAAGGTATTTGATCCATTGAGTTAGTTTTTGTAAATGGTGTGTAGGAGTCCAGTTTCATTCTTTTGCATGTGGAAATCCAGTTGTTCCAATACCATTTGTTGAAAAGAAACTATTCTTTCCTCATCAAATGGTATTGGCATCCTTGTTAAAAATCAATTGACTATAGATGTATGAATCTATTTCTGGACTCTCAATCCCATTCCATTGATCTATATGTCTATCCTTATGCCAGAACCACACAGTCGTAATTACTGTGGCTTGGTAGTAAGTTTTGAAACTGGACTCACTCAAAGTGTGAGTCCTCCAACTTTGTTCTTTTCCAACATTGTTTTGGCTCTTCTGGGTTCTTTGAACTTCCATTATACACTTTAGAACCAGCTTGTCAATTTCCACAAAAAAGGCAGTAGAATTACCTTGAATCTGTAGATAATTTGGGAGCACACTGCCATATCAATGGTATTAAGTCTTCCAATCCATGAACACATGTATCTTTTCATCTTTCATCATTTATGTCTTCTTTAATTTCTGTCAACAATATTTTGTACTTTTCAGTGTACAAGTCTTTCACTTATTTGGTGAAGTCTATTCTTAAGTATTTTATTCTTAAATAGCATCAAACTATTATAAATGGAAATTTTCTTAATTTCCTTTTCAGATGGTTCATTGCTAGTGTATAGGAATACTACTGATTTCTGTATATTGATCTTTTATTCTCCAAGCTTGCTGAACTCGATGTTAGCTTTACCAGTAACTTCTGTGAATTCTTTAAGATTTTCTGTATATAAGATCGTTTCACCTGCAAATATAGTTTAGTTCTTCCTTTCCAACCTCTTATTTCATTTTCTAGCTTAACTTCCTTGGGTAGAATCTCCAGTACAACGCTGAATGGAAGTGATGAAAGGAGGCGTCCTTTTCCCATTCCTGGTCTTAGAGGGAAAGCTTTCAGTCTTCCACCATTCAGTATGATGTTAGCTGTGGGTTTTCATAGATGCCCTTTATCAGACTGAGGATGTTTCCTTCTATTCTTGGTTTGTTGATGTATTATCATGAAAGAATGTTGAATTTTATCAAATGCCTTTTCTGCGTCTATTAAGACATCATGTGGTTATTTCCTCCTTTATTCTATTACTATGTTGTATTCTGTTGATTAATTTCCACATGTTGAACAACTTTGCATTCCTGGAATAAACGTCATTAGGTCTTGATATATAAATCTTTTTATAAAGTGCTAGATTTGATTTGTTAATGTTTTCTTGAGGATTTTTACATCTATATTCATAAGGGATACTGGTCTGTAGTTTTCTTGTGATGGCTTTTTCTGGTTTTGGTATCAGGGTAATACTGGCCTCAGAGAATGAGTTGGGAAGTGTTCTCTCTTCTTCTATATTTTAGAACAGTTTGTGAAGGCTTGGTGCTAATTCTTTAAATATTTGGTAAGATTCACCAGTGACGCCATCTGGTCCCAGGCTTTTCTTTGTGGGAAGTTTTTTATTGATTACTAATTCAATCTCTTTTCTTGCTATAGGTCTATTCAGATTTTCTATTTCTTCTTGATTCAGTTTTGGTAATTTGTGTCTTTCTAGGAATTTGTCCATTTCATCTGGGATATCTAATTTGTTGGCATAAAACTGTTCATAATATTCCCTTGTAATCCTTTTTATTTCTATTAGTTTGGTAGTGATGGCCCCTTTTTCATTCCTAATTTTAGTAATTTGAATATTTCCCCCTTTTTCTTTCTTGCTCAGTCTAGCTAAAGGTTTGTTCATTTTGTTGATCCAAAAAAACAACTTTGGGCTTTGTTGATTTTTCTCTATTGTTCTTCTCTTTTCTGCACTGTTTTTTTAAAAACAATTTCCTGTGAGCCTATAATTATTTATTTTTAAAAGTTCAAAAATGTATTGCTCTATGTGCTAGGGATATAGTGTGAATAGGACAGACAAGAACTTACAGGTTGGTGGGAGGAGACAGATCAGAAACAAGTGAACAAAATCACTTTTGATAGTGGGAAGTGGTCTGAAGAAAATGAAAAAAGCTGATGTGATAGAGACTGGCGTAGAGAGGGAGGGAGGGAACAGGACTCCTCCAGCTTGTAGAGTCCGGGAAGGTCTTGCTGAGAAAGTGAAACCTGGGCTGAAATCTGAGTGACGAGAAAGGAAGGAGCCACGTGAACATCTGGAGGAGGGATGCTCTGGGCAGAGGGGGCGGCAAGTGCCGAACCCACAGGTGAGAACGAGCTTGGCAGGTCAGAGGAGAAGAAGGGAGCCCTGGTATGGGAGGCAGGCGGAGAGGGAGCTGGAGGTCAGTTCACAGACAGCCTCCGGGGCCACAGAGAGGCATCCAGTTTTCCCCAGAAAGTCACGGCAGGGGCTTTAAGCAGGGGAGGGCTGCAAGCTGACATTTGTTAAAGATCCCTTTGGATACAGAGTGGAAAATGGAGTGGATGGGGGCAAGACGGAAGAAAGGAATGAGAGAGGAGACCACTTAATAGTTCCAGTGAGAGGGATCAGCTGATCAGACTTGGGAAGAACCAGTGGAAATGGAGAGAAGGGGCCAGATCCAGGCTCCCTGTTGGAGGTGGAATCAATAGGACTTCCGGATGTGTTGGAAGGGGAAGGGGCGTGGGGCAACCAAGGAAGACTCTTAGGTGGTGGGCTTGGCAGCTGAGCGGATGAGGATGCCGTTTACTGAGCTGAGGAGGAAGAGATGTGGGCGTGGGCCAGGGAATCAACACTCAGGTTTCAGGTCTCTGAAGTCTGAGATGTTGAGCGGAAGCTGACATTCAAGTCAGGAACTCGGAAGCAGGCAGGGCTGGGCATATAAATTTGGAGCTAACTTGAAGCCTTGGCCTGCGGGGGGGCGATGAGAGAGATGGGGTGGGCAGGGCAGGAAGGACGGTGTGCACTGAACACGGGGCACTCATACAGCCCCCCGCACGCCCCTCATTCACCTCCACTGAAGCAACTTCTCTTTCAAACCCAGACTCTGCTTTTGGGTATCTTGTCCTCAGCTTTCAGCCGAGCCCCACCATTCCACAGCAATGTGGCGTGGACGAGTCACTCATCCTCCCTGAGACTTGGTTTTCTCATTTATCAGGTGGGGAAAGTCATCCCGAGGTTCATGTGAGGGTTCAATGAGGGATGCCCGAGACCCCAGTGAAACTGAATGGTTCTGAGAGGCAGTGTGTTCTGGTGGCCCCAGGCGTGGTTCATAGGGCGACTATCAGAGAGACCCCAGGCCTGGGCAGCAGGGGGAATCCAGCTCACCCACAGCTGGGCCCAGAGATCTAGCAGCCCAGGGTGAGACAGCTGCCTCAGGGCCCAAAATTAAAAAAAAAAAAACAAAAAAAAAAACCCCAAAATGAAACCCACCAAAACCCCCGGCCAAAGTCCTCACTGCTATCACATGGCAATGCTCATCAGCCTCTGCTAAACAGAGAAAAGGGGAGAGCAATCATCAGAATTTGTCCCCATTAAATCCAGTGATTCTTTTTATCGGCCCTGGTATGCTCTGCTCTGTACAGTAGGCTTCCAAAATGCCACTGCTTTGTGCACAAGGCGGACGGGAGAGGTTTAGCAAGGGCTGGTCCAAGCCTCAGCAGCATGCACGGGAGCCTAGAGACTTGAAGCAGGGAGCAGAGCAAGGGATGCAAGGCCAGAGCGTCCAGGTGGCCATGACCTGTTTCCCTCAAGGTCCCATAGCTGCTGATCTTTAAGTGGGCTCAGAAACCACTCAGTCCGACCCGACAGACAGGTTGTGTTTCCTGGCTATCTCACATCTACCCTGCCTTTCTTTCAGTAACAACCACAAATTTCTTCAGGGAAAATTCCCTCCCTGCCCCACTGGGGCATCTTAGTGGAACTGGCACCAAGGTGCCTGGCCCTCCTAGTTAGGTTGGTCCATCAGCCTTCCTTTCCTGGACTGGATACCTCCAGCAGAATGACAAGATGACAAACCAACTAACCAACCAATCAACCAACAAACACTGCACCCTCCGCCCCCCAGAAAGAAGACCAAACTCTCGGTATTCATGCATCCCAGGATGCTACCCAGAACCCCAACTTGCTCATGGGACCTGTCCTCTTTTGGCCTGGGTGACAGTGAATATGCCAGCTACTCAAAAGACTTGCAACAAATTTCTTTTCAAAAATTTGCTAAAGAGAGGCAGACTCAGTTTCTTTTGCTGGCAAAATAAGAATAATACGAATTATCCAGGCCCTCCACTCCCATTCTACAGGGGGCAGAAAAAAATGACTCTCAGAGAAGGCGGGTAAGATGCCCAAGGCTAGAGAGTCAAGACCAGAACCTGGGTCTCTAGAGCTGGGGATTTCAAAGCCCTCCTTTCTTGCTTCTTTTTCTTTAAATGGCAATAATATTTACTTCGTAGTGGTATTACTACTACTACGACTAGTAACAATGGAAACAGTAATAGCTGATGTTTTGGAGCCCTTTCGAAGAGTAAGGATCATATTTACATGTGATCCTTAAAACATCGTACCAAGGTAAGTACTATTATTATCCCCATTTTACAGACGAGGAAATCAAAGTAGATGTTAGGTGAGCTGCCCACGATCATGAAGCTGTAAGTGATTAAGCTTTGAACCCAGGCCTTTCTGCTTCTCCAGCCTGTACACTGTTTCGTTTAAATAAGATTATACACACAATACACTTAGCGTGGTGCCGGGCAAAAAGCAAGAACTGAACATGTGGCAATTGTCTTCATTTTCAATACCTTTAAAAAATTAATAATTTGTTCTTTGGAATAGCAAATACATGTACGTCGCAGGAAATTTAAAAGGTGCAAAAAAGCATCTAAGGGAAAGTCTTCCTATTGCCCCTGTCCCTTGCTCGGCCAGTTCCATGGCCCAGAGGCAACCTCTATTCCCCATATCTCGGGCCCCTCCCAGAGGTCACGGTGACTGATGCTGCAGCACATAGCACCGTAAAGATGTCAGTGCTGGGCGCTCTGTCTAGTCTCCTGTGTCCAGCTTGCAAGTGGCAGGAAGAGAAAATGCCAGTGCTTTTCTTTTTTTAACTTTCAGATATTTAAAAGAAAGTGATGTTCTAAGTTTGCTGGGTGCGTACTCCACGCCCCAGGGAAGCAGGACCCTGAGAGGGTGCGTGGGCCCTGGGCCAGGCTGCAGGGGGTGCATTTGCACCGACCCCCTCCCCCACCGGACCTTCCAGCTGTGTGACCTTGGCCAAGTCAATGCCCTTGTCCAAGCCTTAGTTTCTTCATCTACAAAACGTGGGTGTTGCCCTCAATGACCCCCCGAGGTCCCGTGTTTGGTGGTTACTGTGGGAAACTGCAACGTAGATAACGGGGGTGAACCGGCTCCTCTTTGTCCCCTCAACCCCCATAAGAACCCTCTACAGAGCAGGGATCTGGGCAAGAGCTCAGGGCGGGGGTGGGGGGTGCAGTTGGAGGCCTCTCCCTGTACCTTGCCCTCCAGCTCCTCCCCATCCTGCCCAAATGAATGGCTGTGGACGATTACATCATCCTTCCCCTTGCTGCACCCACACCCTTATCGTGGGCTTATCGTGGGCAGAAAAAATGCATCAAAACATGCGGCCAAGACTCACACAAGGCCGCCTCCACTTACAGCTAAGTTCCTGCTGACCAGGTGGCCCAGCTCCCCGGGCGTGTCCGAGTTCCGGACAGCCACATCGCGAGGCGACACATAAAGCTTTGTGTTGTTCCGGTCGAAGAATTCCACTTCCGTGAGACCCACCCACGATGTGCTGCCCCAGTTGGACTGGATTTCCATGGTCACGTAGACGGCATCTTTGATCTCTTCTGCTTTCGGTCCCGATTTGTCCTTAGCGAGGAGAAAAGTAATGCCAAAGGATGGAAACACAACAGGTGGAATCCAGCTCTACCACTAAATGACAACGTATTTAACCACTCAGTGGCCGGGTTTCCCCCTCTGTACAATGAGGATAAGAAGAGCACCCATTACAGATGGTTATCATGGAGATTACATGAGCTCATGTTTATAAGGCATTTCAAACATAGTTACTAGAGGAATTTCCTGGCGGTCCAGTGGTTAGGACTTGGCACTTTCACTGCCGGGGCCCAGGTTCGATCCCTGGTCGGGGAACTAAGATCCCTCAAGCCATGTGCATGGCCAAAAAAGAAAAAAATTTTTGCTGTCAAATAAAATAGTCACTAGTCACATGTCTATTTGAGATTTTAATTAAAATTAAATAATATTAAAAATATAGTTCATCAGACATGTTAGCCACATTTCAAATGTTCAAAGGCCACATGTGACAAGTGTCTGCCATATTGGACAGATTGGCACTTTCACTGCCGGGGCCCAGGTTCGATCCCTGGTCGGGGAACTAAGATCCCGCAAGCTATGCAGTACGGCCAAAAAAAAAAAAAAAAAAAGTTACTATGAACCCTGGCACTTAGTATTTTCTGTAAGAGTCTGCAAATAACAAAGAATGTTTAAAAGGCATCAGATTCTGCCTAAACACGTACTTTTCTCACCCACTACCAAGGGTTCATGTCCTATAGGCATGTCACAACTTATGCTGAATTGGGCTGGTGTTATGGGCTAAACTGTGTCCGCCACACACAAATTCAGATACTGAAGCCCAAACCCTAGTAGCTCAGAAGGTGACTGTTTGGAGACAGGGCCTTTAAAGAGGTAATTAAGTTAAAATGAGGCCGTTAGGGTGGGCCTAATCCATTCTGACTGATGTCCTTACAAGAAGAGGACATTTGGACACCTAGAGAGACACCAGGGATGGGCAGGCACAAAGCAAAGGCCATGTGGGGACTCAGTGAGAAGGTGGAGAAACCCAGCCAACACCTGGATCTCGGATTCGCTTCCAGAGCTGTGAGAAAAGAAGTCTCTGCTGTTTAAGCCACCCAGTCTGTGGTACTTGGTTGTGGTAGCCTAGCAGACGGCCTATCTAACACAGTAGATAACACAGGACCCCGGACAAGTCAGTTGACATCCCCCTGCCTGGTTGGGGACCAGGAGATGACACCATAGATCTGACAATCCTGTCCCGGAGATGAAGCGGGATATGCACCCGGAGAAGACCCGGTCAGCAGTCCTGGCCTGCGTGCACTCTGTAAGTGGCCATTTCCGCCCATTTCTCTCCTCCATGGATTTTAATGCCTGCCTCCTTCGCGGATAGGTTGTCTGGTCTGAGAGGTCGTGAATGCCATCAATCAATGGCCACACCGCGGAAAGGCTTCCCGAGGCCCCTTCGGGCTCCAACTGCAGTGCTGGTTGCCACGGATCAGCCGCTCAGAAAATGGTACCTTCCCCGCATGCACATGCCCTCTCTTAATTAACACCGTAATCTGCGATGGTTCTGTGAGAAGGAAGCTGAGCAAATGAACAGCAACTGTTCCCTACTTATTTTTTTAATTAATAGCCAGCGAGACGTGCTAGCGCTCTCAGCGTGTGTTTGGATGAGCCTTGATTGTCAGGCGATGGGATGGGGACACGCAGGGAGGGAAGTCAGCTGTCAGCTCCCGGAAGGAACGCAGGGGCTGTGTTTATTAGCAGACCCCACGGCTTCCTCCTTCTCTGCCGTGGGGCCTTGTGGGCCCAGGCCAAGCCCTCTGCTACCCTGGGCCTGAGTCCCAGGCAGGCATGATGGTGATAAAACTCAACTGGCCCGGCTCAAGGCTCAGGGATCGGGAGGTGAATGAACTTGTGCTTGGGAGGCGCGTTCCGCTGCCAGGTGCGCCCTGTGGGAGGCGTGAGGATGCGGCGCTGGTCACCGTGGTTGTTGGCCGTTGGGGAGAGGCCAGATGGGAGGCGAGCTGCCTCGAGGAGGGTCTGCTGGATCTCACGCACAGTGCAATCTAAGATGTGCAAATTCCTGCAGCAGGGTTTCTAAATGAAGAAGCTGAAGGGTCTATTAACTAAGGAAGTGTCACAACTTGTCAGCATTGCAACCCGATGGCCACCCCTGCTCGATTTAGGATCGAGGGGTCTGAGGCAAACACTGGCTGGCAAGCTTCTGGTCCCTGGCGTTCACTGCCCCGCTCTCATCAAGACCACCTGCTTTTCCTTTGGTGAAGCTGCCCTTTCTCTTTTCTCAGCCATGAGGTATGGGGGATGGACACTTTCCTACCCCAAGGAGGAGTTGAACTGGTCCAATTGATCAGTGTGTCCTGTCACCCGGGCCACCTGGAGGGACTGGCTCAGGGATGGGCACGTGACCCAGTTTCAGATCTGTGTGTGGAGAAACTGCTCTTTTCTCCTGACTGTGGGGTCTGAGGATATAAGGGCAAGAGGTGGGAATCACTCTAGCTATTGAGGGATCACAGGGAGAGAGCAGAGCTGGGAGTGGGCATTGAGGTGGAGCTGACACGGTACAGACACAGTGTGAGCTTCTGGATCAAGCCCTACTTGATTCTGACTACGGCATTCATTACAAAGCAATGTGTCATTTTTCTTCTGTTTTCTAAGTCAGTTTGCCCTGGGTTTTCTGTCTTCTATAATATAAGGAGACTTGATCCATCCAGGCTCTTTTTAACGTGGCTGAGGTTTCACCACACTTAGGATCTTCATAGCTAAGAAAGCAACTATGCCATACAGGGGGGAACAAAGCTTTGCTTTCCCTAGATTCTTCTAGACGGCATATTTCCTGATTCCTCCTTGCCCTGTGCCAGGCACCGAGCCGTCTGCCCTCACAGACCTTTCCTCTTCCAGCTGCACAGTGGTCCCGTGGGCTGTGGATTATTTACCCAGTTTGACAGTCACACATCCCCAGGACCAGACAGCTTAAGAGGCTTATGTAAGGTCACACGACCTCTAAATGACGGTGCCAGACTCCAAGCCAGAACTCCAGTCTGGGCTGGAGCAGGGCTCTTTCTGCTGTCATATGAGCTTTACGTGTGACTTTGGGAGGGCTTCCTGTTAAGTCCCCATTGGCCAATCACAAGATGGGTGACCACTGAACCAAATAGTTATGAGAAAAGCTTGGGTAGAGGAAGAGATGAGAGGATGTGCTGGAGACACACCTTTTGACCCAAAAGAGAAAAGCATCATCCGTTATCCCTCCACCCTGATGCTACCTTGCCCTTTCACCGTTCATGTCCCAGCTCCATCGACCCGCTCACAGCCATATCCTTGCCCAGTCGCTGCAATCGTATCGGACTCGATGAAGATGAACATCACTTTTTGCAGCTAACTCTATATCCTTAACATCTTCTATCCACATAATCTCCATAATGAAAATTTCTATCCTTTTACACGACTGCCTTGTGCTGATGTGTCATACTTTCCTGATTAACTCTACTATTGTGAGACATTTATGTCATTTCTGTGTTTTTTTCTCTCCCCTTTCCCTACTTCCAATAATTGTGCGATAGACATTTTTGCACCTATAGTTTTTTATTTCTGTTGAGTGATTTCTTCAGGGTACGGAAGTGGGATCGTCGGGCTGGAAGACATAAGTATTTCTAAGGCTCTTCCTAAGAGCCTTTCGGCTTTTCAACAGCTTTCCACTCATTTCTATTGCTGCCAGCAGGGTAAGACTGCCAGTTTTACTGTAACCTTGCCAGTGCTAGAGGTTATCATCAAAAATAATTTGTTAACTGAGATTTGTTAACATCAAATGGGATGTTAAGGTTGTTCTAATTTGTATTTCTGATTACAAGTGATGCTGGATATTTCTCTATGGGCTTACAGGCTATTTATATTTCCTCTTGTGTGGACAGGCTTCTGTTTTCTGAAACTTCACGCTCCATTACACGGATGTCTATGTGCTGGGGAGGAGGGGGGATGGAGACTGGGGCAGAAAGATGCTAAGTTTACCACTGTCAGAGCAGCTCCCACTGAACAGAAATGATTGTACTGAGGGGCCCTTCCTCCCTCAGCCTTCAGGCAAGACATGAATGTCTTCAGAAACCCTGGTAAGTCAAGGTTCTCACCTCTGGGTCCAGAACTTGCTCCTCAGTGGGTGAAACAACCTGGCTGAGTTGGGCGGAGTCACTTTCAATGGCCTGGAGGACTTTCAGAACCTTCTGCTGTTGTCTGAAATTGATTTTGTTTTAGCAAACAGGTATCGATAGTAATGATACACAAGAGAGAATGTTCCCAACAAGGGTACCAGGCTTACTTTTCTATTTCAGAGAGAAGTAACAATTTGAGACGAAAATACTCACACCCCCGCAGACAGATCAAAGGCGCATACCAGCTGGTTTTCTCCCTTTATAAATAATTGTACAATTAGCGATGAAAGAAGGGCCAAGTAAGAGAAATTGCTTGGGGCCAGATGGCCAGCTGATCTCCTTAAGCTGACTGCTAGGCTGTGAGTCTAGAGCTGGTGTCTGCACAGTACATACAGCCTGCAGGTCAAATGCAGCCCGCAGCCTGTTTCTGTGTGGCCTGCAAGCTAAGAATGGTTTTTACATTGTTAAAGCATTGTTAAAACAAACAAACAAACAAAAAGTGAGAAGCCTGAAGTATCTGCTATCTGGCCCTTTACTGAAAAAGTCTGCCAGCTCCTGATCTAGTGACCTACCTTGCATCTCTAGTTTCTGAGGACACAGCATTCCAAACCTAGCAGAGAGTAGTCTGCAAACATACCCTACTTGTGCTGTTTAAGGCTGAGAACTCCCAAGACCCTGAAGCACAAAGGATCTTGATGATGAAGAAAGAAGCATTTGGTGATGTGTGTGCTGCTTGTAATATATCCTGTATCTGTATCTGATGTAACATATCCTCATGGCCCAGCCCTTTCACTCGCGGAGGAAACTTCAAGTTCTTATTTATGGCCACAATGGTCCACAGCATGGTTTCCAATCTGGGGTCTGCAGACTCCTGGAGCAGTGGCTAGCACTGCCTTTAGCCTATTCAGAGTTTTTCTACAAATTATCAAAGGCAAACACCCTCTGGATGGACACAGATCTGGAGAGTACATAGATTGGCAAGGAAATTCCTCCTTTGTGCCGAGAAAAAGCCCCCACGCCTTTTGGGGCTGATGCAGCCACAGGCCAGAGCCTCAGCTTAGCGACCACTGTGCAGGCTGGATTTCAGCTGCTCTCACCACTCAGCCAGGCATGGGCACTGCACAGACTACCACGCGCCCAGCTCTGCACAGCGGCCCGGGGAGCATGGTGGGGTTCCAATGCGTGCTTGAAGCTATTGGCTTGGCATGGTGCATCTTTCTGAAGATCAATGTTGCCTGATGACTACAGGAAAGCCTTTATTTTGATAATAAAACTTGACAGTGCCAATCACGGATGCTATGTGTGAACGGAAGAGAATGCTGCATTTGAAGAAACTCTGAATAGAGAAAAGAAGGTTCAGAGGACACTGCCTTGGGTCACTGTCTGCCGCGTGGGCTGCTTCCGTGGAAACCTTTGAGGAGACTGAAGTTTTACATGGGCTGAACGGAACTGAACAAGCCAAGAGACATGTGTCTGAAAGAAATCAAGTCAATTTCAGGCTTTTGTGTTGGAGGTAGGGTGAGGGGGGATGCAATCTAAGGGAGCAGTTTTAAATGGTCTGGAATCATAATGCAGAGAAAAACCTCAGTGAATAAGATCCTCGTGGCTGGATGGCTACGGGTTGCTGTTTTTGTTTTGAAGCTGCCTCGATAAGTACCTGATCCCGAGAAGGCCGATTCTGTCGACGGCTTCACTGACGGCTCGGGCTCCCCCTGCTGCCCTGGACTGCTCCTGCGTGCTGGTCGCTGTGCCCGTTGCCGCGGTGACGGAGGGCAGCTGAGGGAGGATGGAAAAGCTTATTAAACAGATGTCCGAGGCGACCCTCCTGGCCCAAGACACAGCAGAGCCACGGTCAAAGGGACACACTTCGCAGGCCATCAGTCTTGTTGCGGGAAACTGGGAACAAGAATGAGGGTGAAAGCGACTACCTGGGGCTGATTAGATCTAGAATCCCCTCACATGGTCTTTGCAAAAAAGGTGGGATCTCAGTTTCTTATGATCTGGGAGGTCCCAGGAAATGGTCTGCTTCAATGAGCCATTGAAAAATTTTTTTCATCAAAACCTTTCCCCTCCTCTAGTGAATCTCTGTTCTGTTTGCTACAAAGTAATGGGACTCCATGGAGAATTCCAGTAACAGTAGACCCTTTGATTTTTAATCCTCCAAGCCTTTTCCCCTTCTTTTCCATTTATCATCGAAACTAGAAATGTGCTCTGCTCTTTATCTGCAAATAATTGTAGTCATTGGAAGCTCTGTGAATCAGGGGTCAGGTCATCCAGAAATCCTGGACCGCAGGGTGGGCAGAGGGGCAAACCTGTCAGAAATATTGGCCGGCAACGGTTTAAGATGACTGGGAAGTAATAGAAAAAGTAGGAGCGATGCCAAAAGAAAACCACTATGTTGCTCTGGGGTGCTGCCCTGCCCGGCACTCTGTTTCATGAGCATTCTCTCCAATTCCCTACTGTCCACCCCTTATCTTCCCCTGTCCTCTTCTCCTCCACGACTCTCCCACTCCTGGAACAGGCCGGGCTCATTCCCACTTCAAAGCTTTTCCCCTGTTCCTTCCACTTGGAATGCTGTTCCTTTGTGGTCTGGCTCCTTTTTTTTTGGCTCCTTCTTACTAGACAGGGCTCAGCCTAAATGGGACACCTTCCAAGGGGCCTCCTTGGATTCCCCTGTGGGAGGTAGCCACCATCCTATACCCTGTCACTCTCTCACCCATTAGCACCTTGTATTGCCACCTCTCTCTGAAGTCACCTTGGTTACACACGGCTTTACTCGTATATACTCGAATCTTGTCTGAAAGCTCCCTGAGGCCAGGGGCTACTCTGGTCTGACTCGGCCACCTCTGTATTCTGAGGACACAGCATAGACTTGTGCACAATCTAACAAAGACGTTCCCAGGTGTTCTATTAATTCACGACCATATTTCCTGGGGCCATCTTTGCTGAGATTGGCCTAACTGACCTAGATAGATGTAGATATAAGTTTATTTATTTAGGATACTAAGATCCTTTTCTGTGTTATCTTGTCAGGAAATGGAAACGTAACAAGGGACTGGAATCAGCAGGCCTGGATGAGTTCCGGCTTCCACTCGTAACCTTGGGCAACGTGCTTCAGCACGGTCCCCCCATCTGGGAGACAGGCAGAATGCTGGCATGCTCAGGGAGCACAGTGAGGTCCTGCTGGGACCGTGTGGGGAAGGCCCTCTGGAGACTGCTGGCTGCTGTGGGAATGGGGCTCTGCTGTCCCTCTCTGGCCTTCACTGACCTCAGGGGGCTCCTCCTTCAGCAGACTGGTCCATGACTCTGCTGGTGGTCTCTCTGTGCCCTGGAAGGATGGAATCACATGATCTGAGGTCAGAATAAAGCCATCCACTTTACACTCTTCTCTGATAGAGGTACAGACTGTCTTGAGGTCACAGACACAAATGTCAGGGGCAAAGGGCCAAGCACCAGGAAAACAGACAACAGATGCTGCTTGATGATCACCCCAAAGAGCAGCCCGCCAACAGGGCCTGGGGAGCAACTAGCGGTGTGGACAGGGCCCGAGGCTTTCAGGCAGGCAGACCTCAGCCACTTCCACAGACATGCCATGAGAAAGCCACCCTGATACCCTGGGTGCCATCAGCCATATCTATAAAACAGTGTGATGAAACCAGCCCTGCCTGTTTCAGGGCTACTGTGAACATCAAGTTAAGGTAAAGGATTTCAACAGGTGAGTCAGGGAACATGCTTCTGAGAAAGGATGTAGACATTGAGGGATGTCCAAGGCCTCCAGCTCCCCAGAGACCCCCGCTCCACCCCACCATCCATCCTCCTGTTTGCTGCTCAAAGCTGAGGGCTGCGGGCACCAACTCAAACACCTGTAGGGCCAGAGGGGCTTCCTGAGAAGGTGAAGCAGGCCAGGAGCAGGACATTAAGGAGTGGTGAGGACTGCGGAGGCCGGAAGGGCTCATGCTCTGGGGAAGGGGGGTCTTTCCAGAGAAGCCAGAGCTGGTTGTTTGTGCCATTCTGTGTCTGACCCACCAATGTTCAACTGTAGTTGAAGGTATTCAGAGTTTGTAAGGAAATCAGCAAAAATTGGGAGGCATATTAGCGTCCAGCTTAGGCTTAGGAGACAAAAGATGGAAAGGAGGTGGAGCAAATGGGGACTTCGACAGGTCAGTAAGCAGCTGTGCATCAGACAGTGGATGTGCTGCTTGGTCTAAGGTCAGGGATGCCTCCACTGCTCTCTCTCCTCACCATGTGCTCTTTGCAAGCACCGCTCAGACACTGCCTGGTCCCTGAGTAGCCTAAGTCCTTCTCCATCCTTTCCCTCTGCCTGGGAACGCACCTGTGGTGGGCTGGCAGGGGGCTCAGGCTTTCTGCTGAGGATCGCCCTCTGCAGGGCTTCGTTCTCCACCTGGATGGCTCTGAGCACGGCTGAGGCGTCCTCCTCTCGGTCCTCAGCCTTGCGCACGAGTTTTCGGGTTGCTGATAGGGGTCTCTCTCGGTGGCTTCCAGGTCCTGGGGGCAGAAAACAGGGGGTGAGCCTTTAGATTGCATTCTTGGAGGGCAGCTCCAAATCGATTACACTCAAATTGAGGAACATTCTATAAAAACAACTGGCCCATACTCTCCAAAAATGTCAAGGTCAAAAAAGACAACGATAGCCTGGAGAGCTGCTCGAGATGAAAGCAGACTGGACAGACATGGCAGCTGAATGCAATGGCGATCCTGAGGCTGGATCCTGGGTCGGCAAATATCCCTGTAAAGAACATTATTGTAGCAAGTGGAGAAATCCGAGTAGAGTCTGTGACTTGGCTAATAGTATTGTATTAATGCTAAATATCCTGAATTTCATAAGTAAGTGCACTGTGGCAATGTAAGATGAATGCCCATGTTCTTAGGAGATACATACTGCAGTGTTCAGGGTAAAGTGGGATGCTGTCTACAATTTAATCTCAAATGATTTAAAAATACACACACGCAGAGCAAATATAAAGCAATTGCAGCAAAATGTTAACAACTGGTGAACCTGGGGGAATGAGAGTGTCACTTGTACTATCCTTGCAACTTGCCTTTACATCTAAAATTGAAATAAAAAGTTAAAAAGTTAGCCCTCTAACAAAGTGCCTATAAGGACTAATACCTGACATTGTGAAGAAGGATGGGTATTTGGGAATATTTTTGCTTTGCTTCATATTTGCATGGGTAATAAGAGTTACAAAGAAATTACTCCTCAACTGAAGAAAAAAAGTATTGCAAGG
Organism: Physeter macrocephalus; assembly: GCF_002837175.3. NCBI lineage: Eukaryota > Metazoa > Chordata > Mammalia > Artiodactyla > Physeteridae > Physeter > Physeter macrocephalus. The sequence continues at coordinate 67,096,565 of NC_041227.1, forward strand.
CTGTGGTCGATTCTGGAAGTTCTAGTGAGTGGAACACTGATTTTATAATATGCAAAAATATTTGCAATATATGAAAAAGTACCCAACAAGACTGGTTGGAAAAAAATACATTATGGTACGTTTACCCAATGGAATACTACGCACCTGTAAAAAGAAAGGCATTCTAAGATATCTATAGATAAATATGGTGACCTGAATTTGCTTCATAATCACCTGGGGTGTGGAGGTGGGTGCAGATGAAATTGGCCATCAATTGACCATTGCTAAGGTCGGGTAATGAACATGAGGGGTTATGATAACATCCTCTCAGTTACTTATGTTTGGATTCTTTCTCTGTTAAAAAAAAAAATCTCCATTTAAAAATAGAACTGCTCAAAATGTTTCCATTGGGATGTTTAAAGAGGCTTTAACCTACTGAATTTCATCCCCTCGGCAAATATTTATTGAGTGCCACTCTGCCAGGCTCTGTTCTTAGCACTGGGGACACAGCAGCGACCATACAGATCAAGACCCTTGCCCTTGTAGAGAGGCAATAGGCAGAGAAACAATAAATACTCTAGGATGTTCCATGTCAGAAAATGATATGGAAAAACAAGAAAAGTAGAGCAGGGTAACAGAGATGGGGCGAGCAGGGTGGCAGGGTTGACCTCACAGAGCGTTGGGGAGGTGTGGTCCAGGAACCAGTGTGAAGTGAGAGGCCTGAGAAGGGGTGGGGAGGGCCAAGGCAGGGCCTTGGAGGACACTGTAAGGCCATTACTCTGAGAGAAATGGGGAGCCACTGAAGGCTTGAGAGCAGGGGACCTGATTTGACTTAGGTGCTGAGGGGAGAACAGAATGAAGGGAGGTGAGGGGGAAAGCAGAGAGGCCAGTTAGGGCTCCTGCAGCTGTCCAGTGCAGGGGGGACACAGAGAGTGGTCAGTTTCTGCGTGTATGCTGCAGACAGAGCCAACAGGATTTCCTGACAGAGTAGATGTGGCTGGTGCAGAAAGAGAGTCAAGAATGATGCCAAGGTTCTGGCCTGAGGGAAACAAGATGATGGGGTTGCTTTCAGTTGAGCTGCAGAGGGCTGTCAGAGGAGCAGGTTTGGAAGCGAAGAGCAGGGGCAGCTTGGAGCCCAGAGATGTGATTTTGGCATCAGGGTGGAGCTGTCGAGTTGGCCTGTACACACACACGAGTGTGGAGTTTGGGAGGGTGGTCTGGGCTGGAGATGTGAATTCAACATAGGCAACTGGGTTGCTTCATTTAACAATAGTATCAAAGACTGACATTAACGCTGGCCTATAACTAACTGGGAATTGATAGCTATGACTTCTCTGGGGAGATACAGATATAGATATAGATATAGATAGCCTGGTACAAAGGCTTGTTAAAAACCAGCAACCTGGGCTTACCTGGTAGCACAGTGGTTGAGAGTCCGCCTGCCAATGCAGGGGACACGGGTTCGAGCCCTGGTCCGGGAAGACCCCACATGCCACGGAGCAACTAAGCCCGTGCGCCACAACTACCGAGCCTACGCTCTAGTGCCCATGAGCCACAACTACTGAGCCTGCGTGCCACAACTACCGACCCTGCGCTCTAGTGCCCATGAGCCACAACTACTGAGCCCGCGTGCCACAACTACTGAGCCCACGCGCCTAGAACCCGTGCTCCGCAACAAGAGAAGCCACCACAATGAGAAGCCTGCACACCGCAATGAAGAGCAGCCCCCGCTCGCCACAACTAGAGAAAGCCTGTGCGCAGCAATGAAGACGCAACACAGCGCGCAGCAACGAAGATCCAACGCAGCCAATAAATAAATAAATAAATAAATTTTGAAAACAAACAAACAAAACCCAGCAACCTTCCATCTCATGACCTCAGTAAACAGGCACCACTGATTATCAGAGATTTAGTTGGAGCCCTTTATCCTCCTGCTATGTTAGAATCTGCATCTGAATGAGACTTCAAGCAGCAACACCAAGAATGGCTTTGGCAGGAGAGGGAGTATAGACAGGTACTGGGTTGATGGAAGAGCTAAGCTAAAATGAGGGGACACCAATTTCCTCCAGGCATCCAGGAGAGGGGCTTTGGATGTGAATGCCCAGGGACCGGGCAGGCACTCTGAGTGAGTGAGACTGAACTCGGGGTGGGGGTGGGGGAGATGGGAGGCAGCTGAGCCACTGCCCAGCTCCAGCCAATGCCTGCCAGACAGAGCTGTGCTTCTAGCGTTGCCAGGTTTTTCTCCAAGAAAAGTTAGAATCTGAAGTTTATGGGAAATCCCCCTGAATTTATTTGTTCATAAATTGTTTCAGTTTTTAGGAAACGTGAAAGCCAACAGAACCCGAGGCCTGGTCTAATACAGGCCACGGCAAGTCCAAGCTTCTCCTCCAGCAAAGTCAAGGGCACCCAAAGGAAGCCTTGCTTGTCTTCGGATGGCTGGCTGGATGGCTGGCTGGGTAATAACGGCAGTGGGTCATTCTCTGACTTTGATGGACTCTTGCTGTGGCTCCAGTACTGCTCCTGGGGACACAGAGTAAGGCACTGCTGGCAATGTGACCTGGGGATTCTGTTCTCCCCAGTCAAGGCTGCTTTAACTCTGTTTTCCTTTCTTATCAGCTACTCCGCTTGCTCTGCAACTCAAGGGATGAGAAGGTGAGAGCTGGAAGCAGCTGATGGAGGTGGGGATTCTCATCGCTATGGAAACACTGTGGGTCCAAGGGGTGTGGTGAGGCCACTGGGATCTTCCTCACGCAGGTCCCTGAAGCAGCTGGGAGGACAGGAAAAGCGAGTGAAAGCAAAGAAGTGGCCTTGAGCCCCTCTGGAGCTGGAACTGAGGAATCCTGAAGCACCAACACATCCTCTCCCCAAGGGGAGCTGAAGCAGAACTGGGTTCCCCGCAAGGCACAGGCATTAATGACACAGGCTCTCAACTGTCACTACACTGTGGGATAAGATGCTGCTCTGGGTGCCGGGGTACAGACGTGGGTGGGAAAGGCATGTCCCTGTCCTCACAGGCCTCACAGTCATGGGGCAGAGACAGAACGGATCAGGCACACAGGACACGCCAGCAGCAGGTGATGAGTGCTGGGGAGAAAAATCAAGTGGGATAAGAGCTAGAGATGACAGGAGGGGGAAGGACACTATTTCAGACACTTGGTCAGGGAAGGTGACATCTGAGCAGAGACCTGAAGGCGGTGAGGCTTGTGAATACCCATATGGGGAGGCTGTTCCAGGCCAAGCGAGCAGCAGGTGTCAAGGCCCTGCGGTGGGCGGAGCTTGGCACAGGGAGGAATGGCAGGGGGGCTGGCCTCGGGGAGCGAGGGGAAGCCTGGGGGGCAGCGGGGGGTGGACAGGTCTCATGGGACCCTGAGGCCACGTAAGCCCCAGAGGCCTCCTGCTACTCCAGGAGGCCACGCCCACTTTGTTTGCTGCTATGCCCTGGCTCCCGGCATTATGATCGTTGTCAAATGAATGGATGGAAAATGATTTCAATTGCGAACCTTGTCAATCTCAGTATTTGCGAATATCATTAAAACATATCATTTCCTCCTCCATCTGCAGTAAAGCAGAGCTGAGAAATTCAAGGCCCCTTCAGATCCTACAGAAGATCCTATAAATCAGGGCCGAGGATCTCGTGTACAGCTAAACAAACGTGCCAGCACTCTGACACTGGGGGTGCGAGCCCCAGCAGCAGTGCGAGGCTCGGGCAACGCCAGGATAAGCAGAACCTGAGCCTCGTAAGCTCTTTCTGCATTTCCTGCCTAGAGCACTTATAAAGTCAGTTGAAGGAGAGCCCCTGCGTGGTGGCCCTTGCCTATTTATTGCCACAATGTGGGCAAGAGCCCCGTCCGCTTGTGCCTCAGTGGTCTGGGGCTATGGTGGAGCATCGCGCCCAACATAACTATCTGTTCTTGGCCACTACAACCCTACGATCACCTCTTCTTGGAAAAGGATAATCAGGAAGGCATTTTCTTCCAGCGGGGTTCAGCTCTGTCTGCACAAACCCTTCTGCCCTGAGCGCCTTTCATCTGGGAGGGAATGCTGCTGCAACAACACGATCATTGGGTCCTGCCTGTGCCCTTTGAGTCATATTAGGCTAAGAAGATGCTTTTAAAAATTAAATCAGCCTTTCTCTGAGTGAAGGTCAATGCCACAGCTCCACCACCAGAGCTCTCCCCACCCACGGCTTCCCAGAAACGCGTGTACACAGTGCCCGTGTCCTCCTGAATCGCATCCCCGCTGCCCGGCTGTGTAGACTGTGCGTTTCCTCATTGCACACGAGGTCACTGCCTTTTGATTCCATTGGAAGTTCTCCTTGCTCGCTTGGGTGAGCCGTTTCTGCACTGGCCTGAGCACCACGTGAGGGTGGATTTATTCTCATCACAGATCTGGAGAACGGTGGATTTATTCACACAATAAATCGGTGCCACAAGCAAAAGCCAAATGGCACATTTTAATTTATCCCAAGCTGCTCTTTTCTGGTTGAAAACCACTCCTCTACTGTTAACTTCACTTTCTCTTTGCTTCACTAGAACTTGGCTTTCATCTCTCTTGCAGGGAAACAAAAGAGCATATCAATTCAGGAGATTTACCATGAATGCAGCACATGTCACAAAGAAGACGTGAGGACATGGGGGCTGTCCTGTCAGCTCACCAGCCAGGCGGCTCTGGCTTCTTCCCACTCGCCAGCTATGACTCGAAAAGCTCAAAGTCAGAGTCTCAGCAAAATGACCCCTTCCCACATGCAAGGGACTTTTGAGATCACCTGGGAATCCACTGAAAAGGCAAACATTACATCTGAGAATCACAAGGGTCTAACGTAGAGCTCATAGGCTGGCAGCCCAAAGGCTGAAGCCAGCCTGCAGATTGCGTTGTGTGACTTTTTTTAAAAATTGGAAACAGATGCTAAGTGAAAAAAAAGAATAGGAAATCCACCTGGAAATCGGGATTCCTGGCGTCTCTTGAAAAGTCCTATGATCTGACGTGGCAATCGTGAGCTGGGGAGCAGGGCCTGCTGCAGACGGGGGGCATCAGCGATGGTCACGTGCCCGTCAGCCTGGGAACTGTGCACGATTTGTGCAGTGAAAGGTCCAGGGAAACAGCTGGCTTAGCCCTGTTTTGTCCTGAGCTGTACATACTCCCCCTAAAATCTAAGCAGGAGGGGGAAGGGGGCTGCCCGCTGGGACAATAGCTTACATCTGAGTATTCCAGAGCCTCTGCATTTTAAGTTGGCTCAGACTCAGCAGGCTACACACTTCCCACAGCGTAGGAGACGGCGACAAATGGCCACACATGCCTCCCACCTGCAATGTGCCACATCGCCCTGTGACGCTGCAGCATCTCCCATCAAAAGGTGGGTGGAATCTGTTTCTCTAGCTGGGCATGGCCTGGTGACTTCCTTTGGCCAACAGGTCCTTAGCAGTCACGACCAAGCAGAGCCTAACTTAAGAAAGCACTTGCATGCTGGGGTGTGTCCTCTCGGGCTGCCCGGAGACCACCAGCCGCTGGATAGTGAGACCACGTGGAGCAGAGACGAGGTGTCCCAGCTGAGGTCCTTGGGCCAGCAGAACCGCCAGACACTGTGAGGGGGGCTGTGCGAGACCAGCCAGCCAGGCACCCACTATGGAACCGGCCAGCCCCACCGCAGCAATAATAAAAGCATTGTTGCTTGCAGCCACTGCAGTGTGGAGGGGACTGTTAGGCAGCAAGAGATAGTTGATACACCTGGCTTGTCCAGGCCTGTGCTCTCCTCATCTCTGAAGCTTATTTGGGGGCCTCTCCACAGGCAGATGCTGTCTGTAACCCTTAATACTCATTCTTCTGCTGCTGTCTCTTTGTGAGCCCAGGAATGCATGTGATTTTTAATGAGTTTTCAAGGAAGGCAGTCAGCCCCCATCTCCCCATCCCTGACTAAATGACTTTACTCTTTCCTCGCATATTATAGTCCTTTGCTCCGCACCCCGCCACTGAAGAATTTGTAGCAAAGTGTCCTGTGTGGTTAATTTTTGTAAGAAACGAGCAGCAGTTGCTTTCGTCCTCCCAGCAGCAGTGACCTTCACGGCATCCACGTTTCCCTTCAGGGAACCACCTCTTCTCCATCTTCTCAGTCTACATGCTTTGGATGGATCTGGATCTGCCCCCACTCCTGGCCCTGCCTGGGCCCTTGAGAGAACAGGTGCCTCTCCCTGACTACAGAGACTGGAGATCGGTTCAGGGTAGAGCTGGTTCTTGGACTCTGCTGGAACTATTTGGAGAGGAGCAGTCCCTTTCCCCTGGGGTTGCTAAGTCAGTAAATGCGAGCCTGGAGCCACCAGGGACCATCTCCGGACCATGCCTGAGACTACAGATGTGGTTCTCAAAGTGTGGTCCCTGGAGCAGTAACATCAGTATCACCTAGGAACTTGTTAGGAATTAAAACACTTAGGCTCCACCCTAGATGCACGGAATTAAAAATTGGGCAGGGTCCAACAATCTGGTTTTAATTTGCTTGGCCAATAATTCTGATGCATGTTCAAGTTTGAGACCTACTGTACTCAAAAAGTAGAGCTAAGTGATGAAGAAACAGTTCCTGGTGATAGCATCATCTGAGTATCTGGATCGCACCATGCCTGAGGGCAAATCTATAGTCCTGGACTTTTCAGGTCTCTGAGCAATACATTTTCCTTTGTTGCTTCAGCCAGTTTGGATTTCTGACACTTGCTATTAATAATGAACACTGACATATGTTATGAGATTCTGGACTTTGGCAGAATGGTCTTCCTGCTGCAGGTTTTCTTGAGAGAAATGCTAACTGCGCTAACTGCAGGGCTGTTAGGGTCTTCTAATTCACTCATGCTGAGGGGTGTTACTTTATTTCTGTGGTTGGCAGCTTGTCTGGGAAAAGTGGTTCAGATATATAACTTCCCTAGAGCACTCTGACAACTTGGACAGTAAACTTTCTGCATTAAAGACTGATGTTCTTTCACCTTCAACAAGACAACAGGTCTCTGGAAGTTTCCTGGAAGGCTTATTGATAGAGACCAAAGTAATCCAGGGCATGAGGCCCTTTCATTAGAACAAGGGACAATTATAGTGATAGAGAGGAATTAAGCTCTTGTGGAGTTGCACCATATGTACATTTAATTGACATAAATTCAATTTTATGACCTTGGCCAAAGATAAAGGAGCAAGGAGAGAAATAACTCTTTTAAGAGGGCAGGCCATTAGGTTACACTTATGGTAATGGCAGGCTATCTAATCCAGACCAACCTGTCCCTGGAGCACAACTAGAAAACCTGGACCAAATAGTAGTATAAAAATCTGTTTATAAAAAGAAATCTGTTTGAAGGTATGGAGAGTGAACAGGGCTGTGAAGGGTTACAGGCAGGAGAACAGAAACCTAGAGAGGTGACCCCAGCACCTGGGAAGTGTTTCCCCTCACGGTGCTGCTGATTCTAAGAGCTGTTGCAAGGCTGAGACTCTGAAGAGAGCTGGTGACAGACTCAGGGCTACAGTCTGAGAGTCAGGGTGATCTAGAAAGAGCAGGCGTGAAGGGCACAGAAAGGTTAACAATGTAGGCAAATCTAAATTACTATTGACTATTTAAATAATAATAATAATAATAATAATGATGATGTCTGGTGAGGTTTAATATCTAGAGAGAATTAAAATGCATGACAATAATAGCATTTAATTTTGGATGGGAGTAAATGGAGTTACAGAGTTGTAAGGTCGCCACTGAATGAGAAGCAGTAAACTTGCTAATTTAAAGTAGACTCTAATAAGTCAAGAATACATGTTGCGATCTCTGGTAATGACTAAAGAATAGTAAAAGAATGTATAACTAACAAGCTAATAGAGAAGAAAAAGAGGGATAATGTAAAGTAATCAGTTCAGAATAGGGCAAGAAAGGAGAGAAAAAGGAACATAAAACAGGAGGAACAAATAAAAAGCAAACAATAAAATGGTAGATTTAAACTCAAATATATCTGCAATTACATTAAACATAAATGGACTAAATGTGCCCATTAAAACACATAGATTGTTAGAGGATAAAAATAAAAACCAATTACATGGGGTTTACAAGAGACAAACCCCAATGTAAGGATGCAGAATGTTTGAAATGAAAGGATGAAAACGGATACGCTACATAAACACTAACCAAAAGAAAGCTGGTCAACTTTAAGACAAAAGCATTATGAGAGTGAAAGAGACAACACATGGTGATAAAAGGTTCAGTTCACCAGGAAGATATAAAAAGGCTGATTTTGTATGCCCCCCAGAAAGACATCCCCCCCACAAACAGAAAGTAAAGCATCTAAGCAGTCCAGATTTTTCCTGGACAAGTGAGAGCTGGTTTGAGTCTTCTGTCCTTTCAGCAAGTCTCAGGGTCCTGTGCCTCTGGAGGTACGAATATCTCAGTGACCTCAGCATAATGCCAGTGCTTAAAGTCACATTTTCCCTACAACCAGACCCTAAACAAGGCCAACTGCTTCATCTGGGGCTTGACCAAGAAGCTGTGATTGTCCCCACCCTGGAGGAGCAATGACTCTCTTGGGCTTAAGGAGAGGTGATATGGCTGTAGAAGGTTTTCTAGATGGAGCCACATACGCTGCACTTGATCATCAGTCTGAGGTATTTTCAAGGGTAGCTTTAACCACCTGCACTTTTTTTTGACCTTTAGAACCTCATCCCCGTGGGACATGTGGCTCCGATGTAATCCTATTTCAGTATGAGAGTGGTGACAATGCCATGGTTTTCAACTTTCCTTTTTTTCAAATTTGGCCTATGTAGGAGCCATGTATACTTAACAGATAAAGGCTGACCCCCAAACCTGTTCAAAATGAGGATTCCACCACCTCAAACAGTGTCCTCTTTAAGGGAATCAATGGGACAAACAAAGTGCCAGGGACAGCTGGTAATCTGATTTTTACCAGATGGACCCAGTGACATGTGCTGTTTATGTGAATGCATTGCTTCCTTGCCATGGTGGTCAGGAAACTCAAAGTCATGAGTGTGACCCCCTGAGGCATTCATCTGTTCACCCCTTGGCATCAACTTATTGTTCCTACTCTTGTTTTCCCTTTACCTTCATTTCCTTACATATTTGTTAAAGTCTTCTTGCACTACAAAATTTGTTAGAACATGTCAGAACTTCTTGGAGAAAGGCAGATTATAAATAACTAATGAAGCTCGACTTCTCAAAATGCTGTACATGAAGGTGTGTGTTACAGTTGACTTGTTGAAGTCTTAACCTCCTAGTACCTGTGAATGTGACCTTATTTGGAAATAGGGTCTTTGCTGATGATCAAGTTAAGATGAGGTCATTAGGGTGGGCCTCAATCCAATACGACTGGTACCCTTATAAAAAGGGGAAACTTGGACCCAGAGACAGATGTGTATACAGGAAAGCACCAGGTGAAGATTGGAGTTATGTTGCCACAAGGCAAGGAAATACCAGAAGCTAGGAGAGAAGCCTAGTGCAGATTCACCCCTAGTGCCTTCAGAAGGAACATGGCCCTGCTGACACCTTGATCTTGGACTTCCCAGCCTCCAGAAATGTGACACAATAACTTTCTATTGTTTAAGCCAATCAGATTGTGGTACTTTGTCACAGCAGCCCTGGGAAATGAATACAGTATTTGAAATTATTTTAGCTGACATAGTTTAACTTTAAAAATGTTAACAGTTATATATTTATATTAATGAACATTAGAAAAAACAGAACAAGTGACTCCAACCTGTGGATTTTAGGCACGTCATTGCTTAGAACTAGATTGATGTGGGTATGTCACAAGCAAATAGCAGTTTAGTTGACACACGAGGGGCCATGCAGTGGAGTGATTAAGAACAGATACTCTGCAGCCAGGTTTTAAACACTGGCTTTACCACTTACTGGCTGTGTGACCTTGGACAGATTCCTCAACCTCTCTGTGCCTTGGTTTCCTCTGTATAATAGTGTTGATAATAGCAGTACCTACTACACGGGGTTGTTTGGGTGATTAAATGCAAGATTAACACGTGTGGTACAAAACACAGGCTGGGAGCTGGTTCAGTGCTCTGTAAGTGCTGGTTCTTCATTTTATTACCCAGAAACGTAAACATTTAGTGATCATGGCCTGCACATGAAGGAGGGAGATCCCAGTGAGCCCAGTAGGACGGCTGGGAAGGGTGCTTGACTGCCACTGTGCTGCTCCCACTCTACCAGGGGCTCTGGAAGTTTCCTGCACAGTGGCACTCTACCCTTGGTTTCATTTCTTTTAACAACTTGTCTCGGAAGAATTTTCTAAAAAGCCATTTTTAAATTTTTCACATAGAGTGAACACCAGCAGTACAGACTGGAGTCCTGTCAACTCGAGCAGTGGTCAGTGGAGCCAGTCCAGGTGTAGAAGAAACAATGGCTCAGGGCTTGCCCTCCACACTCTCCACCAGCTGACCCTGAGCAAGCACTTGCTCTGAGCCAGGTGCTCCTCTAAGCAGTCTATCCATCCAGTCCTTTAATCCTTATACTGACCCTCAGAGGAGAGTCTTACTCTTATCCCTGTTTGGCAGATGGGAGCGTGAGGCCCAGAGAGGTTAAGTAACCTGCCCAAGGTCACAGAGCTGGTAGGTGGACGGGCAGGATTTGTACCAGGTGGTCAGGCTGCAGAGTCTGCCAGGCCTATTTTCTGCCAGGGTTTCTGGGCTGGTGGGCTGTCAGCCCAGAGCTGCTGGTGGGCTGTCTCACCACCCTAAGAGCCTTTCTGAGAATGCAGGGCATAAAGGAGAAGCTGAGCCAAGAGGTGGGGAGAGGCAGACTGCTGACATACTTTAATTACTGGGGTCTGGCTTTGCCCAAAGATCACCCCACCTTCGAAAGTTCATTTACATGGGTTGATGTAGATGCTTTTCCTTCAATCCACTCTTTTTATCACTTGCTATCTAAAATGCTTTGCCTTGTATTAGTACAGTCTTTTCCCCCCATCACTTTGGGACTTGATAAGGGTTAATCAGGGAATGCCTGGGTGCCACCTTAGCCAGACCTCCACCTACAGCTCTGCCTCAGGGCTCCACCGGCACCCAGAGCCTCCTGAGCCAGAGCACTGGAGGGTCAACACCACCAGGCACAGCCCACAGCCCAGGACCGAAGGGAGGGTCCCTCACCCACCCCGGGGTGGGGGCAGGCTTCTGCTCAGCACCGCCCCCTGAGCTCCCCAGCCAGGTGGAGCTCCACTTGCCCAGTGAACTTGCTTGGTGATGAAGCCAGTTTGGGCTCCTCCCTTTTCCTGTCCCCTTCCAGGAACCACCTCCCAACTAGATTACTTGTTCTGGAATCCTTATCTCAGAGTCTGGTTCTGGGGAATCCAAACCAAGACAATATTTACATAGCAGGGAAAAAACGCTCAGTAAGTGGAAGGATTGTTATCACTTCCTCCGCCTCCTTCCATCTGCCCTGAGCTGCTGGGAAAAGAGCTTCAAGCCTCAGGCCTCATGCATGGAGTGCACTGGTCCAGATCTGGGAACGGTGACTGTTTGGAGTAGGGGTTGCTTCCTGCCACCAGGTCCCTTGGCCCGTCCCTGCAGGAAACAGTCCCTCCAGCTCCTCAGTAAACGTGGATGGAATGTCATGGCCACAGAGGTCACTTGCCTAACAAGGCTGGCTGCCTGGGGCTGGATTTTGCCCTAGGCACCCCACAGTTCCAAATTCTTAAGACACCAGGATGCCTTGAGCTCTCTGAGGTTCTTTGGATCACAGAAATCAGAAGCAAGTTGCCCTCACAGAGTCACTCCAGCCACTAGTTTGGATCCACAGCATCAGACTGAGATGTTTCATCTGCAGCCTCCAGTGTGTGCAGTCTGCTGGTTAAGGACACAGCAGTGGAGTCACTCCACCAGGGTTTGAGGCCTACATCTGCTGCTTCCCAGCTGTGTGAATCACCTGCTCTGTGCCTCAGTTCCCCATCTGAGAAATGGGCACAATTGGAGAACCCACCTCAAAGCCTGGTGATAAGGATTATAATTTACCTACACATATAAATTACATATATAATTTACTTATACAGTAAGTCCCCTACATACGAATGAGTTCTGTTCCGAGAGTGGGTTCGTAAGTCCAATTTATTCATAAGTCCAACAGAGTTAGCCTAGATACCCAACTAACACAATCAGCTATATAGTGCTGTACCGTAATAGGTTTATAATACTTTTCACACAAATAATACATAAAAAACAAACACAAAAAATAAAGAAAACATTTTTAGGGGACTTCCCTGGCAGTCCAGTGGTTAAGACTCTGTGCTCCCAATGCAGGGGTTGTGGGTTCGATCCCTGGTTGGGGAATTAAGATCCCACATGCCGTGCACGGTGTGGCCAAAAAAACAAACAAACAAACAAACAAACAAAAACAACAACCAAACATTTAAAATCTTACAGTATAGTACCTTGAAAAGTACAGTAGTACAGTACAACAGCTGGCATCCAGGGGCTGGCATCGAGTGAACAGGCAAGAAGAGTTACTGACTGGAGGAGGGGGAGGAGGTGGGAGATGGTAGAGGTGAAGGATCATCAGCAAAAGGAGACGGAGGGCAAGATGCAATTTCACTGAAGCCTGACGTTGGTGGAATGCATGTTCACATCTTTGAAAGTTTGCAACTTGAAGGTTCGTATGTAGGGGACTTACTGCATATAGATGAGTAAATTTCATATAGAATTTATATATATATATATGTAAACTATATAATGTATATAAGTAAATGATAAGTAAACACATAGTAAATTGTAATAAATAAAAGCTTACAATGGTGGCTGGCTCATGGTAAGTACTCAATCAAGGGACCCCCTCATTTCATTAGAAGGGCGGCACACGGACCTTTCACCATAAACTCCTTTGTACCTTTAGAATGTAGTATCATCTGCATGTATTGTTACCCATATAAAGTAAGCAAATTTTTGTTTTTAAAAGTAAAAACAAAAATAAAACAAATTTTCAATTATAACCACATCTTGCTTGTGGACCCAGAAAGTAACTGCGACAGTTAATTTTAGGTGTCCACTCGACTAGGCCCTGGGGAACCCAGCTATTTGGTCAAACATTATTCTGGATGTTTCTGAGAGGGTGTTTGGGGGTGAGATTAACATTTTAATTGACAGAAGAAAACAGACTGCCCTCCATAGTGTGGGTGGGCCTCATCCAATCCTCCCACGAATAAGAGAGAGTCCTCCAGCAGACTGCCTCCGGATTTCATCTGCAACACTGGCCCTTCCTGCCTGATGGCCTTCGAACTGGAACACTGACTTTTCCTGGGTCTCCAGCCTGCTGACCCATCGTATAGATCGGACTTGGAAGCCTCCATAATTGCATGAGCCAATGCCTTACAACAAATTTCTCTCTGGGGGAGGGAAGGACTGGGAGTATGGGGTTAGCAGATGAAAACCATTACATACAGAATGGATGGACAACAAGGTCCTACTGGATAGCACAGGGAACTATATTCAATATCCTGGGGTAAACCATAATGGAAAAGAATATATAAAAGAATGTATATATGTGTATAACTGAGTCATTTTACTGTGCAGCAGAAATTAACACAACATTGTAGATCAACTATACTTCAATAAAAAAAATTAAAAAAATAAATGTCTCCACCTCTCTCTCTATATATATGTATGTATATATATGCATATGTATATACACACACATCCTATTGGTTCTCTTTCTCTGGAGACGATGACCAATAATACATTTGCTAAAGGTCAGCTCAGGCCTCGGGGAGGAGGGTGATGAAGCAAGGACTCCTCCATCACGGCACCCCACTGACCCAAAGCCCAGTCCCAACTGCTCGGGGGTGGGCACAGAACTCTTACTTGAGCATGCCCTCTCCTGGTCTGGGAACACGGTCAGGGGCTGTGGACTCAGGTTTGGCTCAGGTTTGCTGGGAATGAAGACCTCAGCGTTGTCCTTCCGCTTAGCAGACAAATTCCTTTCCTTTTTATTACCTGTAAAAACACAATAGTTTATATGTCAAACGCTGAGTGCGGGCAGAGTTGGAAAATTCTGCTCCAGCATCTGTTTATTTGTGCGTTCACTTATTCATTCAACAAATGCTGATGGAATCCCTGCTCTGTGCCAGGCACCATGCTAGTTTCGGATTTGTTGCAGACAACAAAACAAGTTTGCTGAGCGCCGTGATGTGCCAAGTACCACATTTTGGTAAATAAGTGAATTCTTCTAGGACACACACAGGTTTTCAAGTTTTAACATTTCTCAATAGGGACAAGTCTTATAAACAATGGGCTACTGGGTTTAGTTGGCAGCAAGATACATAAAATAATGATGTAACCAAGGATATGCAGGAGCAGGAAAAGTATAGTAGAATATGTTTGCTGCCCTCGAGGCACATTCTCGCCGAGGAGAAGGATGGTTGAATGGATAAGAGAGCAGGGCTGGCACAGAAGAAGGGATCCCGTACCAGGGTCACAGAGGAGCATGAAGCCTGGAGGATGGGGCTGGCAGGTGTGTAGCCGACAGTGAAGAGAACCCTTACAGATGACCAGGGTGTCTCCAGGGCACAGAACTGGGGGGCATTCAGACACAGGGAACGGTGTGTGTGAAGGCTTGAGAGCTGACATGCATGTGGCAGGTGAGTGGCTAGGCTCTGGGCTGGCGAGAGGAGCCAGACAGTGATTTATAGCCATGATTTACAGTCAGTGTTTCCCAAAGTGGGGTGCCTGGACCACTGGTGAAATAGGTGATGACTGGGACTTCCCTGGTGGCGCAGTGGATAAGAATCCACCTGCCAAAGCAGGGCACATGGGTTTGATCCCTGGTCTGGGAAGATCCCACATGCCGCGGAGCAACTAAGCCCGTGCGCCACAACTACTGAGCCTGCGCTCTAGAGCCCGCGAGCCACAACTACTGAGCCCATGTGCCACAACCACTGAAGGCCGCATGCCTAGAGCCCGTGCTCTGCAACGAGAAGCCACTGCAATGAGAAGCCCGCACACCGCAACGAAGAGTAGCCCCTGCTCGCCGCAACTAGAGAAAGCCCGCGCGCAGCAATGAAGACCCAACGCTGCCAAAAATAAATAAAATTTTTAAAAAGAAAGCAATTATCTATCTCAATGTGTATGGGAAAAAAATAAGCAACCAGTGTATCAAACCTTGATTTCATGTATATTATTGTGTGGAACAATCCTAGAATTATGAAAGAAAAGAAAGAAGGAGTGAGGAAGGAAGGGGTGAGGAGGTAGAGAGAAAAGGAAAGAAGGAAAGAAGAAAGGTGACTGGTTTCAATAACAGCTAAAAAATAGTATGAGCGGTCTGTGAATTGACAAAAAAAAAAAAAAATTGTGAAGAAGGTCTGCAAATGGCACAAGTCTGGGTAAAGTGGCTCCAGGCAGGAAAGCAGCCCAGGGGGCAGCGAGGCAGGTGGCTAAATGGAATAAAGAGAAAAAGCAGGGAGAAGAGTTAGGTCCCTGGACTTGGGAACCTCCAGCCTGGGAAGGCAGAAAACCTGGGAAGTGTCTGCTCAAATTCAGAGGAAATCCTGGGGCCTGTGGTGGCCCAAAGGAGGGAAGCCCCAGAATCAAGGGCGCTATGGGATTCTTGGCAGCTCAGGGTAGATGTTGGGGATGAGTGTGGGGTCTGTCTGACTTGCACTAACCTCTCTGCTATCCCCCCTTGACTTCGCAAAGGACACGTGTTTCTCTACACTTTCTCAAGTGGCTGCTCCCTGGTTGGCCTGATATCCAGGGCCCAAGGGCAGACCTGTGTGTGAGCGAGAAGCCACCATGTCCAATGGGACAAGACAAAGAATGGAGAGGGGCCAATGCCCAAACGGAGATTGGTTGTCTAAGTGCTGAAAATATGCTGATGATGGTAAGAACGACAGCCAGCATGTATTCAGTTCAGCCTCCTGAGTACCCAGGCACCGGGGCAGGTCCTTGGCACACACTGTCTCATGTGTTTCGCCAGCCATCCTAGTGGGTGGAGGGTAGGTAGAATAATGGACCTCAAAAATGGCCACATCCTAATTCCCGGAAGCTGTGAATGTGTTAGGCTACAAGGCAAAGGGGAATTAACTGTGCTCATCAGCTGACCTTAAACTAGGGAGGTTATTTTGGATTATTCCGCTGGACCCAATGGAATCACAAGCGTTCTTAAATGTGGAAGAGGGACAGAGTTTCAGTTTGGGATGATGAAAAACTTCTGGTGATAGATAGTGGTGATGGTTACACAACAATGTGAGTGTACTTCGTGACACCAAATGGTGCTCTTAAAAATGATGAAGACGGTAAATTCTATGTTATGTATATTTTGCCACAATAAAACACATGTGCGTGTGCAGCACACAGGTGGAAAAGTGCTGAAGAAGAGGAAGATCAAAGGGAGACGTCACTATAGAAGAAGAGCACAGAGAGATGCAACGTTGCCAGCTTGGAAGGTGGCCAGGAGCCAAGGTATGTGACAGCCTCTAGAAGCTGGAAAAGGCAAGGAAACACATTTTCCCCTAGAGCTTCCATAAGGAACATAGCCTTGCTGACACTGTGATTTTAGCTCAGTGAGACTCACGTCAAACTTCTGACCCACAGAACTATAAGATAATAAGTTGGTATTGTTTTAAGGCACCAAGTTTGGGCTAATTTGTTATAGCAGCAGTAGAAAACTAATATATACTACTGCAGAGTAAGGCTCTGAGGTTCAAGTCGTTTGTCCAACATCACAGAGTTAGGAAGTGAGGGAATCGGGATTTGACCAGGCCTGCCTGGCTCAGAGCCCTGCCCTTAACCACTTTATTCCCTGTCTCCTGGCTCCCTCCTCTCCTTAAGACTGCCCTCCAGCAACTCTGGTGGAGGTCTGCCTTGGCCATCAAAAATCTATACAAGGATATTTCTTAGGGCACCAAAGGACCCAGACTCTTGGTGCAATCCTAAAAGCATCAGGTCTTCATGGAAAGTGGCCTGGGTTCACTCATTTTGTACCACCCTCCCCCCACCCCTGGCCCCGACTCACTCGGCTGCAGCCATTCTGGCCCTTTCTCTGTACTTGGGTACACCAGGCTCTTTCCCTCTCCAAGTCCTTTGTGCTTGCTGATCCCTGGACCTGGAATGCTGTTTCCATGGCTGCTCTCTCTTCCTCATTCCTGTCCCAGCTTAAACATCACCTCCTCTGAGAAGGCTTTTCTGACCACTCCAGCTACTAGCATCCTTCTCTGACCCCCATCGCCCAACCAGTGTCCTGTTTTATAATCTTCACAACTTTCAAGACCATCAGGGTACCATTCTCTCCTCCTCCCTGAATTCCTAACCCATGATCCAGCCCTCCCCTTTCCAGTTAATAGAAAAATAACTTCTGCCTTTCTCTGTGCCGCTCATTCACTGCCCCTTGCTCACAAGGAGGACAAGTGGGATGGGAGAGAGTGGGGGCAGGAAGCCATCGGGGCTCAGCCCAGGCCCTCCTTCTTCCCTCTTCTGTGGGCTGGGGTGGGGTGGGGGGGTACCATCAGGTCACATGGCCCCCTTCCCCCATGCTGATGCCATCAGCGGTCCTGCTCTGCCAACGTCTGGGGTCCGGGATCAGTCTACTGCATTGGGGCAGTACTTTCAGCTGGAGAGGTAATCATTTGCTCACCTTCCATCCATGATCATTTCTCATTTGTTTCACAACTTGGAAGGGAAAGCAGAGCGGGGTGGGGTTACTTACTGGCTCCTCACAGCCCAATTATCACTTTGTAACTTCATCTGGTTTATTTATTTAGCCTAAAGATTAAGAGCCCAGGCTCTGGGCTCAGACTGCTGCAGATTCAATTCCACTCTGCCCTTTCCTAGCTGTGTGACCTTGGGCAAGTTATTTGACCTCTCTGTGCTTCAGTTTCCCCTCTGTAAAACAAGTACAATGACAGGACTTTCCTTGGGGTTGAGATTTAATGTGCGGGTGAGGATTTAATGAGGGACTATATGTAAAGCCCTTGGAATAGCTCTTGGCTCATATTAATAACAACTCAGTAAGTGTTGGCAATTATTATTTATGTAGTTATGTGCTTACTGTCTGTTTTCCCTGCTAGGATTAAATGACGTAGAATGAGTGGGCCCATCTTGTCCCAGCACAGTGCCTGGGGCATGATGCGTGCCCAGTGCATGAATGAACAGCCCAGAGCCAAGCACATCTTTTCAGGTTACTGCTGACTGTTCTTGAGTAAACACTCAGGATTATCTCAGAACTCCAATCCCATGCTGGGGTCTGGGGAGACCTTGTAACAGGCCCCTCAGCCTCCTTCTTGCTCCCCTTGGTGGGAGCCTGTCTCCTGTTGGGGCTGAGAAGCCAGCCAGGGGCTGCATATGAAAGGGGCGGCTGACAGCGGCGGTAGGGGGTGTTCGTGCCACCCTCGTGTACTGCAGACTGGGCACCCGCCGCCTGCAGCAGACATCACCAGGGTCAACTCGGGGCCTGCCGAGCAATCTAATTGTTAAAAAATGTAAAATGGCAAGAAAGTGAAGTTCTCTCCTATAGCTTTATGCCCAGTATCACTCTTAAACTGCCTGGGGTCCAATTGCTCCCCTTCTGTGGCCTGGTCCTCCACACCCGGAAGTGACTGCCATACCCACCCCCACCTCCATCCCCGCCACACTTCCGTTTCCAGGGCAGGGGCCCAGTCAACCCCCTCACAGCACTTCCCTTCCCCTTGGAGGAAACACAATCCACAGCAATGATGCAGCCCCAGTGGGTCTCATTCAGAAGGGTATGTTCATTGCCGTGACCACCAGATGCTTTAGCAGGTGGGCATAGTCCTTCATTTATTTTAAAGATTTCCCGAATGGCTTGAATGTGCCAGGAGAAGGCTGCAAGCTGGGGATGCAACAGAGGGGAAGAGCTGGCCTGTGCCCTGGCAGAGCTCACAGGCCAGAGGGAGAGAAAGGCAACTGCGGGCATTGAGACTAGTGCCATGACGATGCTACAGGAGCAGAGCAGGCACCGACCTAGCTGGCCAGGCTGGGAGTGCCAAGAAGGCTTCCTGGAGGAAGCAGCCTCTGAGCTGAGTCTCGAGGAAAAAGCAGGGAGCCAGGTTTCATGGGTCAGAGTGGAGAGGAAAAGAAATGTGGTGATCTAGGTGGAGGGAACAGCCCAGCAAGGAGGTGAGAGCATGTCGGAGGGACAAGTGTTCTCTTCGCTAGAGACATCAACCGTGGGGTGTAGATTTTCCAAAGCTGCCTATTATTATGTCCCCCCAAGACTCATAGGTTCAAGTCCTAACCCCCAGTACCTCAGAATATGGCTGTATTTGGAGATAGGGTCACTAGAGAGGTAGTTAAGGTAAAATGAGGCCTTTAGAGTGGGTGCTAAGCCAACATGACTGGTGTCCTTATAAGAAGAGGAGATTAGGACACAGGGACACACAGAGGGAAGACCATGTGAGGACACAGGGAGAAGGTAGCCAACTGCAAGCCAAGGACAGAGTCCTCAGAAGACACCAAGCTTGCCGAAGCCCTGATCTTGGACTTCTAGCCTCCAGAACCGTGAAAAAAATTACATTTCTGTGGCTGTTGATGCCACCCCTGGTCTGTGTACTTTGTTACGGCAGCCTGGGCAGACGAATATACTCACTGCCTGATTTCAAACATTCCCTCATTTCTCCTTCCTTAGGTTCACTCATGCTTCCCCATTGGTTGGTCTTGGTATTTGGTTCAGGAAATACGGCACCTCCAGCTTTGGGGAGAATGCCCTAACCGTAACCCTCCCTGCCACCCACGAATTGTTCTGTTGACTCTACCTTCTAGGGTGATTTCCGAAAAACCTTCTCCAGTGGACAATTGCTGTTGGTGCCCAGCCGCTTTCCTTCTCCTTCAGATTCACCTTAATTTTCCATTGGAAACTACTATCTCTGTCCATGTGGTTTGGGTGGCGATAACCACACCCCCAGTCCTGTTGGCCGGACCTGGCCAATCAGAGCCACAGTGACTAGTTCAGAGATGTGACCCCACGTGGGTTCAAGAGCCAAGTCTGGGACTTTTGCTGGAGCTTTTAGGAAGAGAAATCCACTTTCAGATGGAGTTGCAAAGCCAGTGTCTCAATTCTGTGTCTATATGTGGAAAGCCCACTTGAGAATGGTGCCAAGACAAAAGAAAGAAGAGAGAAGAGGGAGAAAAGGAAGAAGGGAAGGGGAGGGGAGGGGAACGGAAATGAGTCCTATTGCAGCCCTGGACTCCTTAGTTATCCAAGTCAATAAATAGTCCCTTTTGCTCAAGTCAGTTTCACTAGCCAGTTGCCGCATAGATGCTGGTAAACTTCCTACAATGCACAGGACAGCCCCCTACAACTATCTGCCAGACATTTACCATCTGGAATTTCAGGGTCAGCTGTAAGCTTTTGGGAGCCTTCACCTCTTGCAATCAGCAGAGACCTGACTGATATATACCCCGGCCTGTGAGATGGTCTACCCAAAGCTGAATTCAAAGTACCACTGGAAATTTAAGTCCTATTATTAGATCCAGAGACATCAAAGGCAAAGAAATGCCGCATAAGACAGAGCTTACTTTTGGAAGCTGGGTTAAATTCCAGCACTACGAGGGTGTCTGGGCCCTGGGGAGGGCGTCCTTCTGTCTCCTGGTCCTTGGAAACATCCTTCTGCACTGAGTCCCCACTGGAAAGAGGGGAGTCATCTCTAGGACGGCCCACCAGCACCTGGTCCTCAGGCTCCGGCTCAGAGAGTACATCTTCTTCGATAGAGTCATACTCATCACTGGAACCATCCTCTTCTTTCCTTTGTAGGTTGACACTAAGTTCCAGGCTTTTTCTTAGCTCCTGCCAAAAGTCAAGAAGAGAAGTGAAAACTGAAATATGTTCCTTTGAGGAAAAACTCTTTTGAAAATAGATCATTAGAATCAAAGAACTAGTCCCATGAAACTAACATTTACCAAAACCATCTCAACCCATGTGTTATCCTCACTCTGAGGATGAGAAAACAAAGGGGCAGGGACAAATAAGAAACTCTCCTCTGACAAAAAAATAAATTAAAAAAAAAAAAAAAAAGAAACTCTCCTCTGGATGGAGCAGAGTTTAGTTTTATAGTATTAATTGTGGTTTTCTGTAGCTGTTTGCAAATTTTTTCATACGTCTTCTGTCTCTAAGAGATTGTAGATTTACAATCTTAAGACCAAGCATTAAGCTATACTTACAGTGATCAAAAAATTTATCACTGAAGCCAGGATACTTTGAATTTATTTATTTATTTATTTTTGGCTGCATTGGGTCTTTGTTTCTGCGCGCAGGCTTTTCTCTAGTCATGGAAAGCGGAGAGCGGGGGCTACTCTTTGTTGCGGTGTGCGGGCTTCTCATTGCGGTGGCTTCTCTTGTTGCGGAGCACGGGCTCTAGGCACGCGGGCTCCAGTAGTTGTGGCTCACAGGCTCAGCAGTTGTGGCTCACGGGCTCTAGAACGCAGGCTCAGTAGTTGTGGCGCACGGGCTTAGCTGCTCCACGGCACGTAGGATCTTCCCAGACCAGGGCTTGAACTCATGTCCCCTGCATTGGCAGGAAGATTCTTAACCACTGCACCACCAGGGAAGTCCCCAGGATACTTTGGAAGGGGAATAAAGGCACTACGACATTTACACTGGGAACGAAAGTATACACTGGACTGTCTGGGGAAACCAGTATGTTTGGTTAGCCTAGCTATGCTATTACTGTAGCCCTTGTAGTAACTAACATAGTTGTGAGAGCGTGAGAAGCAATCAAGTTTACGGTTGACCATAAACTTAATAGTTGTGTGGTAGGCTGAATAATGATTCCCCATAGATGTCCAAGTCCTTATTCCTGGACCCACTGAATTAGTGAGGGCTCATGTACAAGTGAGAAGCACCACATAGAAAACTTTGATCATCTTAGAGAAATCATCCTAAAAAGCCCAATGATAGAAATACGGACATCAAAGGTGCTGCTGGCGAGGGCTCAGGAAATAAGGAACATGTTATTGGGAGCTAGAGGACAGAAAATCCTGTTATGTGGCAGCAGAATCTTAGCCGAACTGTGTCCTATAGTTATACGGTAAGAGGAACTTGTAAATGATGAACTTGGATATTTAGCTCAAGAGAGTTCCAAGCAAAGTGTTAAAGATACAGTCTGGTTCCTTCTTGCTGCTTAGAGTAAAATGCTAGAGGAAAGGGACAGACTGAGAGAACTGTTAAGTAAAAAGAACTGGGAGTTGATGATTTGGGAAGCTCTCAGCCTAATGCAAAAGATACTAAAAAAAAAAAAGCATGAAAAAGCCAGGAAAGCATGCTCTGGAGAAAAAAACAAAGGGTGTGGCTGGACAACCTTTTGCCAAAACCTCAGAAGGATCTACAGTTTAGAGCAGCGGTCCCCAACCCCCAGTCCATGGACCAGTACCAGTCCGCAGCCTGTTAGGTGAGGTGAGCAGCGGGCCGGCGAGCGACACTTCATCTGCCGCTCTCCATCGCTCACATTACTGCCTGAACAATCACCCCACCCCCGTCCGTGGAAAAACTGTCTTCCATGAAACCAGTCCCTGGTGCCAAAAAGGTTGGGGACTGCTGGTTTAGAGTATTCAATCACACTGAGGGCTCTTCGAAGAGATTAGACATGTGACTCATGAATCCCCTTAGACATCTCAGCGGAAGCCAGGAAGAGCGATGGGATTATCCAGGAAAGATTTGGGGAGGAGCCTCTTGTCTAATGGAGTGAATCCTAGAGACATACAGAGGAGACGCACATGGTTTCTGAGACTGTTATACCAGCAGGAACACTGCCAGCTTGGACTCAGTGGGAGAGAGAAAGGACAAAATTAAAGAAAGCTGACAGGCTCCCAAAATTCTACAGGCAGGAAACAGGTTAATAAAACTACGTAGGTGCAAACACATGCTACCCTTCATGAAAGAGGAAGAATGACTCCCAGGGTGGAGCCATGGGCCCAGAGGGCGGAATCCTGAGCCACCGAGAATTATTCCTGTGCCTTGAAACCTAATGGAGTTTGCCCAGTTGGATTTCAAAATTGCTTGGGTTTGGCGACTCCTTTTTCCCTTTAATTTTCTGTCTATTGTAATGGGAATGTCTATAACTGTTGTCCTGTGCCTGACCCACCACTGTATTTGGGAGCAGATAACTTGTCTTCTAGTTTTAAAAGTTCACAGAGGGAGAGAAATTTTGCCCTAAGATGAGTAATACCCATAGACTCACCCCTAGCTAACTTAGATGTAGATAATGAGCTTTGGGAGTTTTGAGCAGATGAGACTTAAATGATATTTTGCACTTAAGTTGCTACTGTAATGGGTTGAGACTTCTGGGAAACGTGGGATGGGATGGAAGTATTTTGCATGTGAGGTGGACATGAATCTTTGGGGGCCCAAGAGCAGACTGTTGTGGGCCCCAAAGATGTCCATGTTTTAATCACCTTGGATGGTGAATATTACATGGCAAAGGGACCTTGCAGATGTGATTAATGATCTTGAGATCGGGGATATTATCTTGGATATCTAGAGGGGCCTATGTAATCACAAGGGTCCTTCTAAGAGGGAGGCAGGAAGATCAGCATCAGAAAGACAAGATATAAGGGTGGAAGCAGAGGTTAGGGAGGAGAGAAGATGCTACCCTGCTGGCCTTGAAGGAGGAAAGGGCACAAGCCAAGGAATGTAGGTGGCCTCTAGAAGTTGGAAAAGGCAAGGAAACGGATTCTCTTCTAGAGCCTCTAGAAGGAACACAGGTCTGCTGACATCTTGATTTTAGACCAATGAAACTGAATTTGGATTTCTGAGCTCCAGAACTGTAAGATAAACCACTAAGTTTGTGGTAAGTTGTCATGGCAGCAATAAGAAACTCTTTCGTTTTTTTTTTGTTTTTTTTTAGACATGCCTCACAGCTTGTGGGATCTTAGTTCCCTGACCAAGGACTGAACCCAGGCCCCTGGCAGTGGAAGCACTGAGTCTTAACCATTGGACCACCAGGGAATTCCCCAGGAAACTAATATAGCTATCGATCTTTTATAGCTCTCTCCCTCCCACCCTGCCCAATATCAAATATCAGTGATATTTATTGAGCAAATAGAACACTGCCTGGCACATAGTAGATGCTTGACAAATATGTGCTGATTGACTAATTTATGTCAGTGACTGGGTAGAAGCTGTAAGCAGGGGTGGAGAGCACCCACCTGCCTTGGCGGTGGCATTAGTGATGTGACTCTTAGAAAGTTACTTAACTGCTCTGATCTGCATTTTGCCATCCATAAAAATGGGTTAACAAATCCCAACCTCACTGAATTGTTTTATTAAAGTAGTGGTGTGAAGTGGGGATGATTTTGTCCCCCTCTCCAGGGGACATTTGGCAATTATTTGGAGATGTTTTTGGTCAGAACTGGGGGAAAGGAGTGCTAGCGGCATCTGGTAGGTGGAGGCCAGGGATGCTGCTAAACCTCCTAGAACGTACAGGACAGTTCCCACAACAAAGAATTATCTGGGCAAATGTCAATAGGGGTGTGAGTGAAAAACCCTACATTAAAGTGAGCACGTATTCACCAATGGCATTTCGAAAGATAATAGCAAGGTCTTCTAGTTGAGTGTATTGACATGATCCATGCAACCCTCACGGAAGCCAGACTGAAGTCACGGCTCATGTCTTCAAAGTCTGACTGTGGTTGGCAGTTGGAGGGCGAACAGATTTACTGCTCCTCCGTGGGGAAACATGAGTTCCTGGGTGGCCTGCTGTTTAACAGCAACAGCAGTGGCTGTAAAGCTAGTGATCCTTTACAGCAGGTGGAGTGCAACTTGCTTTGGTGATAACGTGAACTCCGGCTACAGCAGGATAAGCAGTTGATCCCGGTTCTTGGTCCACCCCACCCATCTCAGATGGGGTCATCTTCAGTTCTCTGTTCTGCAGGGGTGGAGGCAAGGCTAGGTGAGAAAACAGGGGCCAAACCTGGTATTCTCACCCAGTCACGGTGGAAAAAAATGACAAAAGGGATGCCAGCTAAACTGGGAGACTCCCGGGTGGGAGACTGCTGTGACTGTCCAGGAGATCTTGGTCAGTCCCAGGGCCCAGAATCCTCCCCACTGATGCCTAAGGCCGAGTGGAGCTACCACCCACTGCCAGTTCCAGGGAATAGCTGGATGGGACATTAGGATTCTAGAACCCACGGTCAGCTGAGCAGGTTCCCTCCAGCCTCTTCGTCACCTTCACCTTGTGGTAGCCTCATATTTTAAGTGACTGAATTTCTGGAGTCCCCACAAGTCGGAGGACTGAGGCCTAGAGCCTTTGAGCTGGTCCGACCTGTCACAATGATTAAGTGGCAGAGTCGTGACGTGTGCCCTCAGCCACAGCTCCCTGCTCCTTCTAGACTATCCAGGTGTAAAACAGACTCACTTTTGTGGTCCAACCAATGGGGAAGAAGATGAGGCAACTATTATCATTCATTTATTCACACACGCAGATGTGCTACAGGCGCTTTGTTGAGGGCTGAGGTAATGGTGGGGAGTAAGATGGCGAAGCTTTGGGCAATCAGTGCACAAAGAAAAAGAATCAGGGGCATTTCAGATGTGGCCAGGACTGGGAAGGAAAGAGCCTGCCTGCATGACGGAACCAAGAGAGTGAGTGGGCTGAGGGCAGCCCTGTTGAAAGCTGGTCAGGGAATGCTGGGTGATAAAGAAACGCCCAGTGAATGTCTGGGGCACGAGGTGTGTCAGGAGGAACAGCAGAGGCAAAAGCCTGGAGGCAGCAATGGCTGGAGGGCAGCGGGTACCAAACACACTGGGAGGGGAGGGCGGGGAGCAGGAAGGGGGTCACAGGGGCAGCGTCTTGTAGGCCTCGGAGCAGAGTCTGAATTTTCTTTTATGTACCATGAGAGGTCACGAAGGGTGCTAAGCAGAAATACAACATTATCTGATTTCTGTTTTTAAAGATCACTCTGGCTCTTGGATAACGAGTGGATTTTGAGAGGCGGGGCCAGGATGGAAACAGGACAGACAGCAGACAGCTGCACCTGCGGTAGCAGGTAAAGAGGAAGGTGGAAGCAGAGGTGGGGACAGGAGATGCAT
Organism: Physeter macrocephalus; assembly: GCF_002837175.3. NCBI lineage: Eukaryota > Metazoa > Chordata > Mammalia > Artiodactyla > Physeteridae > Physeter > Physeter macrocephalus. Next base: position 67,122,534 of record NC_041227.1, read on the forward strand.
TTTGAGATGTATTTTGGAGGCCGAGATGACAGAAATGGCTGACTAGAAATTAACAATGTGCATACCCTTCACCCCAGCCCTTCTGGGAATTTACCCTTCATTCTTAAGTATGCAAAGATCGTTGAGGCATCATTTATAAAAGAGAATGACCTGCATGTTCATTAGTAAGAGATGGGTTAAATTACTAATAGAGCAGGCGTTGACGGAGCCCCAGGCAGCCCTTACAGAGAATGAGGTAGGTCTCATGCACTTATTCAGAAAGACAGCAAGATATATGTTTAAGTAAAAAGAAGCATGTTGGAAAATGTACATATAGTATAAACCTAATTCTTTTAAAAATTATTATATTAGTATGTATACATCTAGGCATACAAAAAGTCTGGAAATATCAAACTCTTAACAATAGTCTCTCTGGGGTGGCATTATGGGGACTTTGTTTTCTGCTTTGTTTTACTTAATTTTTTATTATAAGCATGTTTTCAATTTTATAAATAAAAGAAATCAGGTATTTACAGTTATGTTTAAATCCTTACTCCTGAAAATAAATAAATTCCATATAGGAGTGGTAGGAACAGTGGTGTGGAGGACCCTGAAAGGCCAGTGGTCTGACAGTCACTGACCTCTAGCCCTGGAACACATCTTGTCCCCAAAAGAGGGATTCACAAATGGGCAAGTAGCAGCACTCGATGCTGGCAGATGATGGAGCAGCGTCTAACTTACTGTATCCACTCAAGTGGTCCAGATTTAAAAGTAACAAGCCACCAATCTCAACAGGGAGAAATGCCGGTAATATAAATATAGCACCCATAAGTCCTTCTCAGAAAAAAATCTCCAGCGCACAAAATCCAAACAATGAAAAGTAAAATCAAAATAAAGAACACAGACCAGGAGACCCTATGACAAAAGGTCTAATGGTGAACACTGAAGACGTTTAGAGACTAAAGAAATACAAGTGACCCCTGAGCAACACGGGGATTGGGGCCCTGCCCCCCATGCAGTCGAAAATCCATGTACTGCTCTCTCTGCCTCAAAAGCAAAGGAACTGATAAATGGCTCACCCAAGGGCAGGAAGCTGGAGCAGTCTGGACAGAAGAGGACTCAAACCCCAGTTCTTTTGATTTCGCATATTGTGATCTCTAACCGAACACAAACTTTTCCCCATACTTAAAGATCTGTAAAATGAAAATACAGGAACTATATTTATTGAAAAAAACCCCACGTACAAGTGGACCCATGCAGTTCAAACCCGTGTTATTTAAAGGGTCAACTGTATTAGACAATTGTGCGTATCCGGGTTATGGACCAAAATGTAATGTTCTAAACCTAAGCTCTTAGCTAAGCTCACAAAAACCAGAAGAGGGCAGGCAGTGTGGATGCAACCTGGCCTCATTTTCCATAGCACATTAGTCAATTCATATCCATCTTAAATGGAAACAACAGGGTTTTTAAAAATGGCAAACTCTGATCTCTTAATGTTTTGTTCATAATTTATTAAACGGATGGGACGTTTTAAGAAATCTCTCTTGTGATAAAGAAATCTGAATTTCAATAATTCTGGTTCAATTTGGTTTTGCTTCTGGCAAATTAATGCAAATTTAAATGCCATAATTGTATTTACTTTAAATATATATAGTAAATATATATATAAAAGCAGCCTAGATTCTGCATTACTGCTATCTTGTTCACAGAGGAAAATAATACATTTGCTTACACTGGGTGAGCACACTTTAAGAACCTAGGCCCTTATAATGCCCACGTGATCTAAAACCATCTGTTCCAGGGGCAAAGGGGAGATGAACTAAGTAGCCACATTCCCTTGAGAAAGCTGTTCAAATCCTTTCCACCTGGGAAGATGAGGACCTTGGGTTGGTCGCTTTGAAAGCCAACCTGCCGATACTTCAAAGGGATACCCTGCTTGGGCATCTACCAGTTGCTTTGAAGCTGTCATCCAGAAAAAGCTTTGTGAAAACTTACTTTATAGCTTTGCTTTAAAACCTTGTTATATGCAATTTCAATGCTCAGCCCTTAAAATGTTCAGTTCAAGCCCTTTCAACAGAAAGCCTTCTGCACGAAGGCCAGGCTGCAAATACCACAGGTGGGGAGCAGATGATGGGACTGTATACGAATTGGCCTTCTTGCTAGAGAGCCAGGGAGGAGGCGAGGGAAGGAAGGATGCTGGACCAGTGACTAAAACGCAGCCGAGGTTTCATGGTCAGTGGTTTAGCGCCTTACAGGCCTGATCTTCCTCTTTTCTGCTGGGCTAGGAAAAGAGCAAAACCGGGTCACCATAGCACATGAAATGTCTGCAACAATAGCAACCACAACTGTAATATCAACAACGGCAGCAGCTGCTGATTACAAAGCTTTTGCTACGTATCAGACACCAGGCTAACCCCTCTACACACCTCATCTCCCTGCAGCCTCCCACCACCCCTGTGTGTAGGTATCCTTATCTTATAGGTTCAGGGCACTTAAATGGCAGCCCCAGGTCATGTGGCTAGCAAGGGCAGAGCCAGGGTTTGGATGAAGGACTGTCTGACTCCAAAGTCCAGGTTTTTCATTCCGTGCCCACGTTTATGCCCTGCCTGGCATCAATGCATTGGAAGCCAGTGGTCTCTAGAGCGAGATGAAAGTCAGGTGTTCTGTGATCACCCATCGGCTTACACGAAATTGATGACATCTGCCTGTAAGAGCTTTTGACACAAAGCTGCCATGAGGCCACTAAATGTGTTAAAGCATGTGTTCGGTGTTAGTGGATGAAGCATTAAACCTCTAACTCCACTTAGAAAAGGGAACAGCTTGGTCTAAGTCCTGGGTGTGGGCTCCAGGCCCGACTCCAGCCGCCCTATGTCCCCAGGCAAGTCTCTGAGCCTCAAGCCCCCACCTCTCATGTGGGAAAATGTTCCCTGACAACCTGACAAGTTTGTGGAAGGGATGCAATGAGATAATAGCTATGAATTAGTGTTTCGTGATTGCTCTAACAGAGGTCTAGTTTTTACAGAAAATTTAACATTGAGATGACAGCATATTCTTTTCTATCTCTCAGACCCTATTGACACTGCCTACAAGAATATCAGATGTTTAGCCCATGAAGCCACACTGGATACTTTGAGTCCTCAAGAGGAAGCAGCAGTCTCTGTGGCAGAGGTCATGGACATGCCGCGAACCCCCAGTGATGTCCTCATCTGATTGGCAATTTTATAAAAGTGGGATTTGCACGCACTGTTAGTTGCAATAATTCCCACCAACTCCTATTGCCTTATATGAGCCATTTTACATATATTAAACTGCCTGACCCAGAAATGATTTTTACCCTGCAATGAAGGGTTAATTAACTAATCTGTCCTTCTTTTCATTCATTCATTTATTTTGAATATATGTGTCCCCATAAGCAGGTTTGATTGCTAAGTGCTAGGGATAGAGTGATGAATAAGACAGAGTCCCTGTTCTCATGGAATTTATAATCTGGCAACAAGGACAGCCATTCCATAAGAAATTACAAATATAACGAGTGTCCAGAACCCACATCTGAGGCTTACCAGTCCACACCTCAAGCCTGGTGGCATCTAGATCACAAACTTCCCAGAGTAAAGTGACTTGAGCTCTAACTATAGGGTCCACGCTGCGTATTTTTTAAATCACATTTCCCTACATCAATTCTGATGGAACTATGGCTAGGAAAATATGAGTTTTATCCGAACTTCAAGTACCTGTACGATGTTTTTGGTTTTCTGCTACTTTCTTACTGCCCCCTTTCAACCTTGGATTTTCTTTCACTGATTTTCATTCAAAGCTAAATTTATTTATGAAGCCCCCTAGAGTTCAGTCTCAAATGTCCATTATTATGAAGAAAAAAGCCATCCTTGTCTTAAGGAGTGGAGTGATATAAGAGAAAGAGCACAGACTCAGGAAGCAGAAGGGTACCATTTCCTGGCTATGAGGCCCTGGACAAACCCTGTGGCATCAGTGTGCTGTGGCTGGCTGCCTCACCTGAGTCTGCCCAGAGCAGGGGTGGGAGGGTAGCTGAAAGTTCAAGAGAAGGAAATCAGATACGGATGACAGGATAGAGACCAAACAACACAGAATGATGCTGGATCACTAGAAATTTTGAGGAATTCCTGAAAGGCAAGAAAGCAGAGATCACATCTATGAAGCAGTAAAAGCAGAGGAAACTATGGACCAAAACAAGGGCAGTAAAATTTTCCATATAAGGAATTGTGTGTGTGTGTGTGTGTGTGTGTGTGTGTGAGTGTGTGTGTGTGTGTGTGTGTGTGTGTGTGTAGCTGAGTCCAGAGTCAAGGTGGAGTGAGAGGAAGCCCTGGGGCATTCACTGGGGGCTGCTTTTAGGGCTGCTGGCCCCTCCCCAGCTGTATTAAGCGCACACAGTCTGATGCCTGGATGTGGGCAATGTTCCAGGAGGTCGTTTTCCCCAAAGTAGACTAGGAGTTCCCATACCTGGAAGAGGAGCTAAGGCACACAGCCTCCAGGAGCATGTTGTGCCCCAACCAACATCAAGGTCAGGTTATATTAAATAGAACAGGCAGAAGAAGTAGGATTCTCAAACACAAAGATGAGCAGACAACTGAGAACGACCAAACATTTGGGAAAACCAAAACTCTGAAGATTGGCACAAAATTTAATTAACAAAAGAATGAACACCCAATGAAAGAGAGTTAATAGAATAAGCAGAGGAAAACTTTAGAATCCTGAAAATATCCCTGGAGAGATTTGAGAGGACATTTCATCCATGAAAAAGAAACAGCTAGAGATCTCAAGTTTTAATTTTATCATTAACATTTTGAAAAAGATAAACTAAGTACAGAAAGAGCTAAAAGGTGACAAATTAAATGTGTTAGAAATTCAAGCCAAACAATTTCACATGGACACAGTATAAAAAGGCAAAAAGAAAAATATGAAAGAAAAATTAAGAGACTTGAAGATCTGGGCCAACATTTGTCCAAGAGAAGCTCCAGAGGATAGAACAGAAACAATGGAAAATAATAACAACAACAATAATAAATGAACATTTTCCAGTGCTATAGAAAGACATAAGCCTTTAGACTGAAAAGGCCCACCTAGTGCTTTAAACGGGACAAAGAGAATGATACTGATATATTCACATGGATTAAACAAACAACCTGTCAGAAAACATCTTGACTCTATATGTACACAATGACAGATATGAAATGTATAAAGCAAAAACAGAGTAATATAAGGGAACATTGATAAGTTCAAAGAAATCACCCAGATTAAATAGACAAAAATTAATTAGGGCTCTATTGCAGTGGTTTGCTAATGAGCATAAGAATTATCTGGGAGTCCTATTAAAAATGCAGATTCTGAGCACTCTGTGCCCCCTGTAAACCCAGCTCTATATCTTTGAACGGGGTATGAGAATTTACGTTTTTAATAAGAAGCCAAAGTGATTCTGATATAGGTGGTATGGGACTATACTGGGACACATATAATTGCCTGGTTAAATAACATCATTAATAGCTTGCTTTAATAGATATACTGAGAACTTTATACCAAAAAGAGAATGATTATTCTTTTGAAATACCATAGAGCATTCATAAAAATTATCTGGTAGACCACAAACAAAGTCTCAAAAACTTCCAAAACAACAGAAATCAAACAGACCAATCTCTAACCATAATGTAGTAAAATTAGAAATTAACACAGAAAGATAGACAAAAACTCTCTACTTAGAACATTTGTAAAACTCTTCTAAATAAAGAGAAAAAAATCCCTAAAATCACAAACCAAAAGAAGTAAATGACAATGAAAACACTACATACATGCAAAATTTGTGAGATAAGGACAGAGCAGTATTCAGAGGAAAATTTATAGGCTTAAAATTGCTGTATTAGAAAACAAGACTGAAAATAAGGGAATTAAGCATTTAAAGTAAGAAGCCAGGTTATGGGATGGGGGTGGGGGGAGAATCAAAGCAATAAATTAAACCAAAAAGTTTAGGGAAGGAATAAAGATAAAAGTAGAAATGAACTGAAACCGAAAACAGTAAATGAATGAATGAATGAATGACAAAATAAATAAAGTATGCGTGCTCAATAGAACTGAAAGCTGGGCCTGGTTTGTCTGGGAGGTAGAGAGAGCTTTTCCTGTTTTACTCAGTTCACTTCTTAATTGTTTGAATCTTTTCTAATGAGAAATCACTCATGTATTAGATGTTACATAAAATGACAAAATCATGTGAAAATACCTAAGAAATTCTAAGTAGACTATAAATGCAAGAAATAAAAAAGATTATTTATTCCAGTATTGATTCAGAGATCATTTTAAATTTTCATTAAGATTGAAAAGGATGCTTTAGGAAGTCAAATACCATCCAGTATCTTCACTTACAGGGATGCTCTATTAGGTGAAAGGATTACTACATCTCTCAGTTCTGGACCTGTATTTTATGGGTATTTAGGGCTTGTTCAGCACCATTACACACAAATCATTCATGCTCATCACTGAATTATTCCTGCTCAGCTGGCTTTGTGCTGTCTGACCTACCTGCTCAGGGACCTTCCTAATGCCGTTAGCCAGGTGGTCCTTTGGTCTGAGCTATCCAGCTGGGCATCTCTGGGTACATTCAGGACGCCATGCCCCTGATGGTTCTGGGTACCAGAGGGGCTAACTCAAGTGTCACTGGAAAGGAAAAAACCTCTTCCTCTTCTCTTGTCAGGAACTAACAAAGCTTTCATTGTCTAAATCAAAAGTTGCAACCTGGTGGTCTGAAGACCAAATCTGGCCAGCAGGCACATTTTGTCTGGTTCATAAATAATCGTGAATTAGTTACCAACATAAAAAAAATGGGAGAAATCGAACACAAACAAGCCCAGATACTTGGCTTCTCTTAAAATTAGAAAGCCTGGCGCCACCGGACCCCTATGATGACAGTCAGCTGAGCTGTGTAGAGACTGTTCCCTACATCCCCACTACTTTCTACCATGCCCTGACACCCAGGCCAAGTGCCATGCTTGGTACCGCCCCCCACCCCCCTCACTCATGTCACTTAAAATATTCATTTTAATTAACACCCTCTGCCAGAAATCCCAATATTTCAGAATCCAAGCTACATCTCCCAAACTGACACTTCTACCCCAAGTAGCACAGAAATTCTTTGTCAGATTATGTGTCCTGATTCATAGTTTGGAAAATATTGTCATCATAATTATAACTTAGCGATGTGATAACTGAACTCAGCTATGTGTGGGCTGGCCAGGGTGCCTAATCAACCTCTCTGCCACGCTAGCTCATTGATTCAATCAATCAACTACTCAATTCACTTGCTTAACAAAGATTTGCAAACTAACTCTACGCCAGGCGCTTTTCTAGGGACCAGAGACACGGCAGGCAAGAGATAGCACACGTCTCTGCCATCATGAAGCTTAGATCTGGGATGGGGGGGAAGGGTGTTTCAAGCCCTAAATATGTAACTTGCAAACAGCCTCCAGAAATGGTCCTTGGATGAGTGGAGGGCTCCATGAACTACCACATATCCTCTGTTCTTGTGGAGTTTGCAATATGGGAACACCGATAAACTCCCCCTAGGATGTATGATTTCAGAGCTGACAGGCACAGGAAATATCTAATCTATCCCTTTTTGTTGTAGGGGAGGAAATGGGGCTCCAAAAGAGTGTGACTTAGCCAAGTCCCCACAGAGTTTATAGAAAAGCTCAAACTACCCTCTCCAGACTTGCTGAGTCACAGTCACTGGTTCTTTTCCTCCCTAAAACAGGAGCCACAAGCCCCCTACACCTTCAGAAAATGTAATGTCGTGTGAAACAGCAATGGGAGACACAGTGTCAGACAACAGGGAGAGGTGAGGACTAAGGCAGAGTGAAAGGTACATGTTCAGAATAAAAGTTTTCTAATTCAAAATATTGGTTTGGCCAAAAAGTTCGTTTGGATTTTTTTCCACTTTGGCCAATCCCATAAAACAGCAACAATAATGATTATAGCACAACAACAGACCAGCCAATGAAACACACCCATGAGCTGAAGCTGGCCCTTGAGGTCACGGGTCCAAACCTTCCCCTTTGGATATATCCTCTTCCATTTATCACTATATTTCTACCCTTATCTTGAATTTAAGCATAACTTTTTCAAGTCGTAACTAATAAGAAATCCTCTCTTACATGCCCTTATTTTTTCTGAATTTTTTTCCTCAAGTTTGAGACCTATTTTGAATGTGCGACATATTTTGATGTGACCGAAGTAAGAAAACCAAGTATGAAGGGTGCATATTCATTTTCTTAATATAATAATGCCATAATAATATAAAATGAATTTTCTGTTTACCTAAAATTCACCCCTTTAAATAGTCAAAAACCTAAATAAAATAATTTTAAATGAAAGTACTTCTAAAATAGATAAGACTTCCTTGTCTTCTTAAAAGAGTATGTATATTAAACATAATTTAGTCTTTTCTTAATACGAATGATCAATATTCTGGATAGAAATTGATCTATAATACAGGAGATATTGCCAGGAGTTATTATGCTTTTGTATCTTTCATTTATTAAGTGACATCCTCTCCTACCCAAGTTTCCAGAAGTACAGGATATGGTTTGAAGACAAGGGAAGAGCCCCCTCTCATCCCTTTCTGGCTTTTGTGAACCTCTGGATTTTTGTTGTTATTTTATTTTGCATTTTACTTTACAGTTATCTTAATTTTATCTGACATATGAGATTTTGACTTCCAATTTTAACATTTCTTTCTTTTACAGTCCCCAAATCAAAGCCACAAAGTCCAAATGATCTCGAAAACTTTCCTTCCATTTGAGAGACTCTAATCTTCAGACCTTCTGATTCAGAATTCCCAGGAGTTCATCTGCTAAAAACTGTGCTACCTCCTGTAAACAGCTCTCTTAGCATAAAAATTAGACCTAAAATATGCATTTAAAAAAATATTTTGGGGGCTTCCCTGGTGGCACAGTGGTTTAGAATCTGCCTGCCAGTGCAGGGGACATGGGTTCGAGCCCTGGGCCGGGAAGATCCCTCATGCCACGGAGTAGCTAAGCCTGTGAGCCACAACTACTGAGCCTGAGCTCTAGAGCCTACAAGCCACACTACTGAGCCCACGTGCCACAGCTACTGAAGCCTGCGCGCCTAGAGCCCGTGCTCTGCAACAAGAGAAGCCACAACAATGAGAAGCCTGCGCACCGCAATGAGGAGTAGCCCCCGCTCACCGCAACTAGAGAAAGCCCGCGCACAGCAACGAAGACCCAACACAGCCAAAAATAATTAATTAATTAATTAATTAAAAATATATATATATATTGTGGGACTTCCCTGGTGGTCCACTGGTTAAGACGCCACGCTCCCAATGCAGGGGACTTGGGTTCAATCCCTGGTCAGGGAACTAGAGCCCACCTTATGCAACAAAGATCTAGCGTACAGCAACTAAGACCCAGCACGGGCAAAAAAAAAAAAAAAAAAAAATATATATATATATATATATATATATATATCTCCTTAGTGTTTGTTGTTGTTGTTATTTACTTTTCCTTTTTATTTTTTTTAAGCATCTTTATTGGAGTATAATTTCTTTACAATGGTATGTTAGTTTCTGCTTTATAACAAAGTGAATCAGCTATACATATACATATACATATATCCCCATACCTCCTCCCTCTTACGTCTCCCTCCTACCCTCCCTATCCCACCCCTCTAGGTGGTCACAAAGCACCGAGCTGATCTCCCTGTGCTATACGGCTGCTTCCCACTAGCTATCTATTTTACATTTAGTAGTGTATATATGTCCATGCCACTCTCTCACTTCGTTCCAGCTTACCCTTCCCCCTCCCCATGTCCTCAAGTCCATCGTCTATGTCTGCATCTTTATTTCTGTCCTGTCCCTAGGTTCTTCAGAACCTTTTTTTAGATTCCATATATATGTGTTAGCATACAGTATTTGTTTTTCTCTTTCTGACTTACTTCACTCTGTATGACAGACTCTAGGTCCATCTACCTCACTACAAATAACTCAATTTCATTTCTTTTTATGGCTGAGTTAATATTCCATTGTATATATGTGCCACATCTTCTTTATCCATTCACCTGTCAATGGACCTTAGTGATTCTTGTGTATATCAAATTTTAAGATCCATGGCTCTATCTTTTCCTTATAATGGTGGTTCTCAAACATTGCTGCAAATTACAGTCACATGGGGTGCTTAAACAGAGGAACCATGTCTGAGTCCAAATCCAGAATCAGAATAAAAACCTCTGGATGATATGATCTGGACATTTGTGTTTCTTTTATTTAGTTAGCTTTTTACTTTTTGTTTTGAGCTAACTGTAGACAATACAGAGCCATCCCATGTACCCTTCATCCAGTCTCCTCCACAGGAACATCCCATATAACAACAGCACAATAGCACAGTCCAGAAACTGACATCAATACAATCCTACTAAGCTTTTTAAACTAGGTTTCCTTTTTTTTACTTTTTTCTATTTCTTCCTTTGCTGATGCTTAGCTCTACTGAAGCAGCTTATCTCCTCCGTAATGTACTAGCTTCTTAAAAACTTGGTTTGAAAAAATATAAAACCCGTAGAAAATTTATCAGCATAGTATAATAGAAGGGTATAATGAATGCCCAAATACCCATCACCTATATTCACCAATTCTTCACCAATTCTCAGAAACCTGAGAACAGGGACCTTTTCTTACATAACCACAATATAATTACCGAATTCAGGAAATTTAACATCAATACAGTATTATTTTCTAATATAATATGATTTTCAAATTTCATTAATTTCTCCAAACCATCCTTAAATTTAGAGCAATCCCCCCAACCTCCCAGGATCTCACATCACATAACTGTGGTATCTCTTTAGCCCCCTTTAATCTGGAACAGCCTTTCTCTGTCTCTTATGCAACTGACATTTCTGAAGACTCCCGGCCAGTTGTTTTGCAGACTATCCCTCAATTTGGCTTTGTCTGGTTGTTTCCTCATTGGACTTCACTTTTGAAAAACATTTTTCATCAATGTTCCCAGCTCGGGGTTCACTGGGGAAATATTTGTCAGAGGAGAGGTCTTCTCCAGGTTGTTTAAAACAGTTAAGCAGAACCGATGGATGGCCACCTCTGAACACCTTCCTCCTAGGCAGAACATCAATGATATTCACAACAGACCCTGCCCAAAAACAGCTCAGTGCAATTCCCGGCCTGTGATTGTTAATTTCATGGAACAAGGAGTCCTGGGGTCTGGGCTTCCAGTCTGGGCTTCTCTGAGGCCTTGGTGAGCAACATTATTTCTCATCCCTCAGTTTCCTCAAACTATAAAATGAGAATGAAAATTCCTAGCAAGTAACTCACAGGGTTAATGAATGCAGTGATGGATGTTATACACTCCACACAGTGCTAGGTACTGAGTAAGTGCTCATTTAATGTGAGCTTTTACTATCATTAAAGAAAATAATGGTATTAAGTCAAGCCTCTTGGGTGTTGTTTGAAATCTTCTGGTGGGTAGGCCAGAGGTTTTTTGTTAACATCCAATCCTGTTGTGATCTGTGTTGTTTTCCCAGCTGTAAATGGAGACTCTCTCGTGGGGTCTATCCTATGGCCCAGCTGCTTGGTATGGAGAAGACCCTGGCCCCTGACAGTTAGGATGTGAAAGTCCATCTTACCATTACATCCTGAATAGTTAAGAGGATCCTTTCTCTGTCTATACTGCTTGGAGGGTTGGGGCGTCCATGTACATTCAGAAGGGAGAAATTAAAATCACAGGGCGTGGTGCTGATGGGAGATTTGGTATCCTAGGGGCAAGCAGAGAGAACTGGGCATAGTAAAAGAAACTTACGTCCCTGGAGATGTACGGGGTCCTCTTTCTCTCTCTTGGTCTCTATGCCTCCCTAAGTCATTCTCGCTCTTAAAGCTCATCTGATCAAACTCATCCCTGCTTTACCAACACCATGGCAGGAACACAGCTGGTAAGTGGACCGGGATTCAAACTCTGGCCACCAACAACCTAAACAGTGCTCAGAGCCACTGGGTTCAGATGGCTGAGTGAGTACTGGTGTGGTAAGATGGCCCTGGCATGTTGTTGACTAAAAACAGTGGGGCTATCAAATAGCCTGGATAGTAGAAGCCCATTTATGTGGAAAGAACAATAAAAGATCAAGAAAAGGGACTTCCCTGGTGGTGCAGTGGTTAAGAATCTGCCTGCCGATGCAGGGGACACGGGTTCAAGCCCTGGCCCGGGAAGATCCCACATGCCGCAGAGCAACTAAGCCCGTGCGCCACAACTACTGAGCCGGCGCTCTAGAGCCCGCGAGCCACAACTACTGAGCCCGCGTGTCACAACGACTGAAGCCCGCGCACCTAGAGCCCGTGCTCCGCAAGAGAAGCCACCGCAATGAGAAGCCCGCGTACCGTGACGAAGAGTAGCCCCCACTTGCCGCAACTAGAGAAACGCCATGCTCAGCAACGAAGACGCAATGCAGCCAAAAATAAATAAATAAAATTTTTTGAAAAGGCACTTGCTCAAAGGTTATTTATATGGTAATAGAACTGCCCTAAAAAACGATCCCTCTTTTTTTTTTTATAATATCTTAGGGCGATTTATTTGGCTATATTTTAACCGAATAATGTTAAAGTTCATCTCAAACGATAAGTTAAAATTAACCAATACAATTTTTAAAATAAATAAATTTATTTATTTATTTATTCGGCTGTGTTGGGTCTTCATTTCTGTGCGAGGGCTTTCTCTAGTTGCGGTGAGTGGGGGCCACTCTTCATCACGGTGCACGGGCCTCTCACTGTCGCGGCCTCTCTTGTTGCGGAGCACAGGCTCCAGACGCGCAGGCTCAGTAGCTGTGGCTCATGGGCCCAGCTGCTCCGCGGCATGTGGGATCTTCCCGGACCAGGGCTCGAACCCGTGTCCCCTGCACTGGCAGGCAGATTCTCAACCACTGCGCCACCAGGGAAGCCCGATCCCTCCTTTTAAAAGTCTCACCATTGAAATTAATGAAGGGTGACTGAAGGGATTGCTGAAGAGCCCTGCCGGGGACAAAGTGGGGTGGGCTGGTCCACTGAGGGATGCTCCACCAATGATGGCACAGCCCCATAATCTACACTGTACCGACAGGTGGGTGAGCCGTCATGGACCACAGCAGAGTCCACATGTGGCAGCGCTGCTGGTGGCACACGGGTTAAGACAGGTCTTTAGTTGTTATATGTGTCAGCAAGTAACAATGACTTCAAAACACTGAATTGTAATCGTGGCTAAATATCCAATTCACGCCACTCCAGGATCTACACAATGGAAAGAAAAACTCAGAGAAGTTATTCCAGAAGATGCCGGAGTGGGCCAATCTTCTTCCCATCACCTGTCATGCTCTCAGGGACTGATAAGATAACTAAATGCAGAAAATACCACTCATTGGGAACAGGCCAGGACCAGAACATTCCAGATCAACTACCTCATCTTGGATACAATTAATATATACTTTCAAGGAACATAATGAATATATGCAATTTTTAGGCTGGGTGGTAATATACTCACCTATTCACAGCACTCATCTCTGGGGCAGTGAGATTATGAGAGGACTTTTCTTTTCTTTGTTATCATTTGAATGTTTAACATTGATTATGCATTGTCAGGAAAAAAAGGATACCTTAATAATAGAAAAAAATGTGTACTTTCATTCCTGGTCCTTAAATGGAGCCTTGTTATCCATTGTAACACATACCCCAAGGCAAGCCAACATAACCAAGACCTGGCACTGAGGCAGAACTCTTGGAAAGAAAGAGGTGTCCTCCTTTCCCTGGAGTTGTTAAGCTACAATGGCTTACAAAACCCTACGATGGCTTCTCCTCTGACTCAAAGTAGACTCCCTCACCTTTCGTGTAGCCCTCAAAGCCCGAGGCCGTCTAAGCCTTGGCTATGTCTCTGGCCTCACCCCCTCTTCCCTGTCCCCTTGCTCACTCACCTCCAGCCACACCGGCCTCCCTGCTGTCCTCCCTCGGGGCCTCTGCACCTGTTGCTCCCTGTGTGTGGAAGATCTTCTCTACCTACTCACTCCCTGGCTTCCTCGAGGCCCCTGCTCACACAGCACCTCATCAAGGGTAAGCCCCGTCCTCCCATGTCACATGGCAGCCTCTGCCCACATTCTCTAGCCCCTTACTCTGCCCTAGTTCTCTTACAAGCCCGATCACCTGCTGGCATATTATGTACTTGTCTGTTTTAGCTTCATCGTCTAGATGGTGCCTGGGACATGGTGGGGCTGTGGTACATGCAGCACACACTTGTCTAAGGGGACAGCTGCCCCCCAGCACCACTCGCGGCTGTCATTTAAGAATGTAATTCCTAAATCTTTCGACTTTTCAAGAGAAACCCCCAATTCAGATTTTGACATGAACTCTCCTGATTCTTAAATGTCAGCAAGTAATTCACATCTTTTAAAAAGGCACAGTCAACGGGGGTGAAGGCCAACAGAACATGCCTGCATATGCTGGTCTGTGAACTCAGAGTGCCAAGAAATTGAAGTTCACTAAGGATCTGAGGGAAGGCAAAAAGGCTGGTGTGTTTCAACAGTGAAGGTCAGATGAAAAGTACACATGCGGACAGCAATTCCTTTTGCTCCATTTCAGACTGCACTTGCAAACAGTGTGAGGGGGGCTGAGTATGTGTAGCCAGGCATTATTTTTCCCTCTCTGTTCAGATTGCAGCTCTTAAGGCTTCTGCCTTTGCCGAAAACTGGCATGGCCATTTCGCTTTCACTTAGCAGGAAAATAACTCCAAGGGAAAATTGACTGTGAAGGCTTACAGAGTGCCCCCTCAAGATGGGGAGAAAAAGGGAAGGAAGAAATACAATCGGGCGCTCACGGTGGAGAAAATTAAGTGCGGGTGAGCGGGGAGATGCTGATTCAGAGCACGTTCACACAGGAATGCTAATGGAGCTTAATAGCTTGTGAGGGACAGGCTGCGTGGTGTTGCAGGGAGCTTGGAAGCTAGCAAAAGAAGGAATACTGTATATGTTCAATTAACAGGGGGGACCAAATGGCCAAAGGAGGAGAGGACAAGCATGCCTCTTGCTTGAAGGGCATGCATGCGTTCTAAGACAGGGGACGGGGCTAGGGTTGCAACAGACTGAACTTGGCTTCAAACCAGCCTCCCTAAGTGAAGCTGAGGGCTGTTTGCACAGACTGATCCTGAGCAGAGAACCTTTTGGTTGATTCAAAAGCGTGTGTGTGTGTGTGTATGTGTGTGTGTGTGTCTGTGTTGTGTGGGAGGTGGGTGTTGAGGGCAATAAAGTCCACGATTTTGCCCACTGTAAAAATCCCATTTCTATGGACTGTTTTTAAGGAATTGGGTCCTTCCATAGAAAAGGACTTTTTTTTTCCAGGAAGACAAAAATTTGTAATTAACTTTAACTTTCAGATTTTTTGCAGCTGGAATGTGAAACAAAGTGATCCCCTGCTCCTTAAATGGTCCTTCCTTTACAAGAAAAAGAAGGAAACACCAACATGCAATGGTGATCAGAGGAATGTTTCCTGGATGACATTCCCATCTCCTTTTTGAGTCCTTTTCATTTCAGAAAAGCAGGCTTTTGGTACAGAAGGCACATGCGGAAGGAAGTCTGTCCTCCTGGTGAGGCTCTGGAATCTGCAGCCCGGGTCCATGGCTGAACAATCTCATTCTGGCAGATGGGGCAGGACTGGCTTAGCAACTTGACTCTGCCTCCTCTCTAAAATTTAGCTTGTATATAACCATGGAGATAATTTACACACTTATTCTAATTATAAAAGCGATGCCCTTGAAATAAAATTCAACTCTCCATCCCTATCCGTGCCTGGTCTGCCCCTCTGCCCCACCAACCTCATTGCCTCTAACTCCCCTTGGCTCACATCATGTCTACATAACGCGCCCTTGTAAAAGCCCAGCCTCAGGTCATCCGTGCTCGCTGTTCCCTCCGCCTGGAATGCTTTTCCCATTGCTGGCTCCAAAGCCGGCTCCTTCTTATCCATCAAGTTTCAGCTGAAACATCATACCTGAGAGAGGCGTTCCTTCCCTCTCTACCATCTAATGTTCCCTCTCTCCCATGCTGTCTGATCTCCTGGCCGTCCCATCTCCCCTTTCTGTTTTTTTTTCCTAGAACGTATCAATACCTGAAATCGCATTATTTATTTCTTGGTTTTATTCTTTATTGTCTGTCTCTCCCTCGGGAACATGAGTTGCTTAAGAATAGGCCCCTTGGGCTTCCCTGGTGGCGCAGTGGTTGAGAGTCCGCCTGCCAGTGCAGGGGACATGGGTTCGTGCCCTGGTCTGGG
>NC_041227.1:67138999-67143780 GCF_002837175.3 Physeter macrocephalus
TGCCGCAGAGCGGCTAGGCCCGTGAGCCATGGCCGCTGAGCCTGCGCGTCCGGAGCCTGTGCTCCGCAACGGGAGAGACCACACAGTGAGAGGCCCGCATACCGCAAAAAAAAAAAAAAAAAAAAAAAAAAGAATAGGCCCCTTGTCAGTTTTGTTCATTTCTGCATCTCTGGTGCCTAGGACAGAGCCTGATGCTCAAAAGTAGGTACCCAACAAATGCTTGTTGAATGGGAGACTGGGGTTTACTGTTGCAATTCCAAGAATTTCAGAAATGAAATGACACTTTGAGGAAGGGGAGTGAAACACCCCATGGTCAACCCTGTGAGTTGCTACACAGCCAGGGACTCTGAGCTACAGCTACACAGGGCCTCTGGGTGTTTCCATGTGTGGTTTCTGGTGCCGTGGCAGGAGGGGGAGGGGGCGCAGATATTCAAAATATTTAACAACAGGTTTAGGCATACAGGTGTGGACAGGCTGAGTATCAGCTCGGCTTACCTACCCTTACCTCCCTGGCCCTCACACTCTTACCCAGCTTTTAGGAACCAGGTAAATGTCACTCCCTCCAGGAAGCCTTCCTAGATACTCTCCCTCCTGGTCCTGCTATGCCCTGTCCCACCTCTCAGCTCCCTCTTGCAGTAAAGGGATTATACGCTTTTGCCTCTTTTGGGTCAGACACCAGCCTTGCTGATCTTTGGACACCGGGTCCCTAGCAGAGCATCTAGCACAAGATTTGTCTGCTTGTTAAAGTGCGGGAAATAAATGCAAGAGTGAAGGAAGGCAAGGGCTTGCAAAGGAAGGAATAAGTTAACTGTTAGAAAGTGCCCCCGAGAGCCGCTATAGCCCCGAGCTGAGGCCAGTCCTACCTGTGGACGACCCCCAGAAGCATCCTCTGCCTTGACAGTCACACCCCCACGTGGCTCACAATCTTCAGAATAGTCCAGAGGAGGCTCGATGTGGAGCCGCGGGCCAGCTTCCGTTCTGATCTGCACAGATTTCTATACACAAAAAGTCAGACCGTTTCAGATATGGTGAAACGAACCTCTTGTTTCCTCCGAGGGGCAAGCACTGTGGGGATCGCTGCACATGACAGCAGCCAGGTCGGGGTGCACCTGGCCCGGCGTCATCCCGGGGAGGCCAGCTGGATGGGTCACGCCACTTCCACTCAAGTCTTTACTGGGTTTTACTGCCCAAAGTGTGTTCAGTAGAATTTTTCAGTAATTTTTTTGGTTTGAAGTAACTTATTGGTAGAATTTTAGTGGGTGTTAGACTTCCCCAAATGGGCTTTGTGATCTAAATAAGTTTAGGAAAGCCTGGGTTTTGGGCCAGGACTTCTCAGGGCCTTTAATGGCCCCCTCACCCCCTCCTCCACACACACTGTGGATATCCTAAAACAGAATACAGATGGAACATACCCCAAACTTTTGGGGCCATGGAAACTCTGTGGTGGGGCCTCTTCCTCCTAGCACTCCCTGGATCATTCTTTAGGAAACCCATCCTTTGGCCTGGTGTGGCAGCCCACAGGCTGTCCCTGGAATGTCCGTTTCCCCTTTCTCTCTTGTACTGAGTCTCCAGATGGGCAAGTGATGCTCCCAGCATCCCCTGCGGCTGGGAGGGAGCAGGTGAACACGTTCTGGCCCGTGATGTGTGTGGGTGGGCGAGAGGGGCATGTACATCTTTGAGGTTGTGCCCGCTTCCTGCCGACTGGAATAAGGAGGTGGCAGCAAGCTGCTGAGGACTGTGGGGAGGGGGCGACAGCTGGAGGATGCTGGAGTGACAAAAGAGGTTGTGCTGGGGTTCCTCCGTGAACTCTCGCAAGGTGACTGCCCACCGCTAACCTGTGTCAGAGACATCAACTTTCATGTTGTTTAAGCCAATATTTGGATCTCCTTGCTTTAGGAGCCAGACCTGTACCCTAAATGGTATATACCTGGCATGTGAAGGTTTCTACAACACGGCCCCAACTGATCTTTCCCGCATTGATTCCCACACATACATTCACACACCTGACACCTGGGCCAAGCAAAATTGCTTCCTGTACACCAAATATCTGCAGCTCTGTCAGTCCAGCATCCATTCCCCAACCTGCAGGAAAGGTCTCCCTCATTTTCCTCCAGGCCCCATTTCCCTCCCCGACTCAGTCCACATGTGGCCCAAGGGAGGGTGGGAATGTGACTCAGGCCTGGCCAATCAGCCCATTCCATCCCTCACAATATGCCTGGCCAGCGGTTCAGGGACGGGAATGGACCTACGGCAGCCAGTGACAGTAGCCCCAGGACTCCTGCTACAGCTGTCGGAGGAGGTGCACTCTTCCTACAGGGGTGCTAAGCTACAGGGAGGCACCCCAGGAGCTGCTGGGGACCATTGTGCCCCTTCCACAGAGATAAAGAGAGTTGAAAGAGTGAAGCAGAGTCCTGGTGGATTTGTTCAGAACCCCTGGATCCAGCCATGCCTGAAGGAAGACATCGCTGAAGCTTCCTCTCTGTTGCTTAAGCCAATGCGAATAGGGTTTATGTTGTTTATGACACAGTCCTGACTCTCACCTGGGCCCCAAACTCTCCCACCTCTGTGCCTTTGCTCATGATGTTCTCCCAATCTTAAGGCCATTCTTTCAAATCTTCTCCATATATCCAAGTCCTATCTAAACTCTGGAGACACTCTCTGACTGCCCAATAGCTATCCATGGCCCTCTCCATCCTGCCTTAATGGAACCCCGAGTCTATCGAGTTGGCACTGTGCCCCTTTAAGATGGTCATGTCGCTGGAGGCCCTTTTGCAGCTGGGAAGGCGTGTGAGGCAGATGTGAGTGACTGGAAGAGCCGCCGAGGAAGCCACTGTTTCCCTGCTAAGCAGGACTCACTCAGGGGGGCTTCCCTGGTGGCGCAGTGGTTAAGAATCCGCCTGCCAATGCAGGGGACACGGATTTGAGCCCCCCTCCGGGAAGATCCCACATGCCGCAGAGCAACTAGGCCCGTGTGCCACAACTACTGAGCCCGTGTGCCACAACTACTGAAGCTCGTGGGCCTAGAGCCTGTGCGGCGCAACAAGAGAAGCCACCGCAATGAGAAGCCCACGCACCACATCAAAGAGTAACCCCCGCTCGCCGCAACTAGAGAAAGCCTGTGCACAGCAACGAAGACCCAACGCAGCCAAAAAATAAAGAAAAGACTCACTCGGGGACACAGGATTTTTGCCCTTTATCCTTCTACCCTTCTTCCTGATGGAATGTGGATGTAACATTTGGGAGCAGGGTAGCCATCTTGTGAGAATAAGAAAGAAAGCCACATGCTAAGGATGGCAAAACCGAAGGAGCCTGGGTGCCTGGGGGCATCATCCACCCGTCCTAGCAGCCTGGCTGCCTCCAAATGCCTTGTTCGTGTCAGAGGAAGAACAACAGTCTTTAAGCCCCAGTGGTTCAGTGTCCATTACGTGCAGCTGAGCTGAACCCACCCTAGTGGATAACCCTCCTTTGGGCACTCGTCACTCTTCGTGGCTGAGTTGCTCACGTGTGGTTTAGGGCCTGGGTTCTAAATTCAGGCAGACTGGTTCGATCCCTGGCACTCTGACGATTATTCCCTGTGCAGCCCTGGGCAAGTCATGGACCCGCGCTGAGCACCGGTTTCCACATCTGTCAGAGTAGCACTAATGACATCTTCCTCGCAGAACTGCCATGAGCATGACTCGCGGTGATGGGCTGAGCCCTTGGCGAGGGGCTGTGATTCGCGGCGCAGTGGGGCCGCACCATTCACCGTAGGCGGCATCAAGTCTACACAGGGGGCCAGACCTCCCCCCAAGGGTATGTTTCATCCACCATGGAAACTGCCTGTGTAGTCAAGCAAAGAAACTGCCACCGGTCCAGCACTGGCTGTGCTAGGCTTGGTGAGCAAGGCTGGGGCCAGCGTGAGGTGAGCCAGGTGCCCAGGGAGCAACATCTAAGGAGGTGTTCCCTATGGGTGAGGCCGCGCACGTGCACAAATCCGAGAGCCAGGGCCTGCTTAAATGTCACTCTGAGAGTCAGAAGAGGTCCACCAAGCCATGTGGACTGGACCTACTTCCCAGCCGAGGGACAGTCAAGGGTGATTTAGAGCTTGCCTCTCCCCTGATGCCCCAGCGTAAGAACCCTCCACCCCCGGGGTGAGATTCGGCTTCCCCACAGGCTTAGTGAAACGAGCTATTATTATATCTAGATGATGAGGACGGTGAGCCTTGACCTGCGGGACTCTCGTGGGTTAGGACGGAAGTTCTTTCTCATCGCGTCCACGCCGCCCGCGCTCCCACCCCACGCCCTGCCGTCACCTGGGGCACCAAGTCACTTAATGTAGAGCGGGTGCCACTCCAAGAGCTTCGGGGGCATTTGCTCATTTAGTCCTCACAGCCATCCCAGGGGGAGACCAGGGCACAAGGGTGTAAGCCACGTGGCCAAGGTCACACAGCTAGGAAGCCACAGACCTGGATCTGAACCCCAGCAGCGTGGCTCCAGAGGCCTTACTCGAAAACAGGGATGGGCCAGTTTCCTGTAAAGAATAAATATTTTAAGGCTTTGCCAGCCCTGTGGTCTCTGCTACAATAGTCAACTCTTCCACTGTAGCTCAGAGCAGCCCTGGACGATGCCTACATAAATGGGCATGGCTGTGTCCCCCGAACACTTGATTTACAGAAACAGGCTGTGGCCGAATTTGGCCCCGGGGCTGTAGTTTTCTGACTGACCCCAGTCCTGCACCTCGACGCTGTACTGCCCCCAACAGGCAAGTGAAGAAGAAATGTATCCAGACTGGGCTACCGTGG
>NC_041227.1:67144280-67219280 GCF_002837175.3 Physeter macrocephalus
CTCTGAGGTGTTTGAAACTGAAGTCTCTGCCGTGTCCTACGGCCAGAGGAGCATTTAGTAGAGGATTAAAATAATTCCTTAATGAATATTCTCAACCATGGCCCTAAGCCCACAGAAAGCGACGATCCAAATGTATCTCACAGTACAAAACTCCTACTCTTCCTTCAAAACCCACCCCAGTGTTCTTCCAGTGATTCTGTTCTTCGTGTCCCGGTGCTGTACAGTAAGTCCTTAATGCATATTAGTTGAATGAAAAGGTATAGTTCTGAGTTTGTTTTTTGCGGCTTTTGCTGACATATCAGATGTACTCCCATCCTCAAAACAAGAACAATAAATACGCCGCATTTAGTATGCTTACGTTGCGAGACCTAAAGCAATGGCTGAGACTGCCTCCTAGAGGTGGATCAAAACAACACAAACACTGAAGCAAAGGTTGGAGTGTCGCATGCCCTGGGTAGATGTGCCAATAAAATCACATGCTATTCGCATACCAGGTGGATAATCCAAAGAAGACTTTGGGTTATTTCTCAAATACCTATGCACCATTATTTACTGCAACCAATGTACACCTTGAGATTTTATACTTAGTTTCAGGTTTGTAGAATATTGACGCAGATCCAGAATCTAGGGCTTCCTCCTGGTCTCCAGGACACGGTACGCTGTATCTTTATGAAAATGTTTTTCTTCCACGGCTATCTAAAAAATCATTTTCAATACATAGCCACTAGAAAATAATTAACGTTTCTTTGTATTCTCAGAAAAGTTTCCTTGTAAGATGGCAATGTGTATTATAAACTATCTTTTAGGCTGGCAAATATAGATTTTTCTTTTTTTAATCTTGAATGAGCTTGCTTCAAAAAGGAAACTTTATATTAACGCCATAAATGGAAAATCATTATCGCTTGCCATAAACAGAAGGCAAACAGAAATACGGCCCTACTGAAATAGCACGTTTACATGCCACCTGCAGGGCTGTGCAAGTGTGCAAACCACATACTGGGAAGCTCGGTGCCCGAAATTCCACGTCCACACAACCCCGAGAGGCGGGAGGCGCTGACCCCATCTCCCCAATTCATTTGTTCACTCAATATTTACTGAACACCTCTTCTGGACACACAGTGGGCACATCAAAGTCTCCACGATCAAGGAGCTCACATTCTAGCAAGAGGAGACAAGTGATTAAAAAAGAAAGAAAAAAAAGGAAATATATAGTATGTCAAATGATGCTCAGTGCTACAGAAAATAGGAGGTAGAGAAAAACAGAGGGAGTGGGGAGAGAGGTGCTATTTTAGCCAGGGGGTCAGAGAAGGCCTCTGGTGAAATGACATTTGAGCAGAGACTGAAGGAAGTGGACGAGAGGAACCCCTGTGGGAATCTGCACAAAGGGGGTTTCCAGGTGGCAGGAACAGCAAGTGCAAAGGCCCTGAGATGGGGGCGGAGGCCATGGTGAGGACCCTGGTCTTACTATGAGGTGACCAGAAGGCTAGTGGAGGGTTTTGAGCAGACCTGCCATGGGCTGAGGCTGTTCCCACCGTCCACCCTGAGGAGAGCTCGGGAGGGGACGTAGGCCTGCAGGGCCCACTGGAAGCCCGGGAGTGTAAACAGCCTCTGACTGCTAAGGAGGGAACAAGGCACGCCTGCTCTTGAACTCCCGACTGGTGCTAAACTGATTTAGGGCAGCTGTTACCTGTCAGAGCCTCTAATCCCACCGCACCCGTCCCTTGGCCTGATGAGAGGAGAGAGGCGGCCTGGGTGGAATTTTCCCTCCAATCTCTGCCTCCACCGCCTGATTTGCATCCGAGAATTCTTCCTTCTAATGGAATGAACCTCTCACAGAGCGCATCCATCACCAGGACCTTACCTATCACCTCCTGCCCAGCAAGCTGGGCTGCCTGAGTGGACGCTCCCCTCCCAGGGCTGCCCCTCCCTGCCCCCTGAAAGGGGAGCACTCAGGGCCCCTCCCCACTGATTCAACAAAGACTCCCTGAGCTTCTCCTATGGGTTGGGTGCTGCGCCACGGCCCGGCCCGAGACAGATAGATGTAATCTGGCTCCACCACCCTCCTGACCTCATCCCCAGCTCCCGCACCCCCCTCAGCCCAACAGCTCTTCAGGCGGTTTCTCAGAGAGGCCCCTTCCTCCTCAGGGCCGAGGCACTTGCTCCTCCCCCTGCCTGGATGGCGTCCTCTTGTTCATGGGCATGTGTGGTCCTTCCTGGGGCCTCTTCTGACTGTCCTCGGCCTTCTCAGCCTCTTTGGAGGTATCTCTGTTTGTTTGTGGTTCCCCTGCTGGGATGCCAGACCCATGAGGGCAGGGCCAGCGTATGTGTGGAAAGGAAGGGATGAGGAGGAAGAGAAAGAGAGGGAGGCAGGAAGACAAGATCCCTGTCCTCAAGGAAATTAGAGGAGCAGCAAAGACACTGCTCTGAGGCCATGGAGTAGGGGCTGTGCCGGGGGCGCTGGGTGGAGAGGACGGGTCCTTGGCATGGCTCCGGGGCTGGGCAGGCTCTGCAGAGGAGAGGACAAGTGCCGACTGCAAGGGGCTCAGAGGTGGACGGTGCGGGCAGAGGAGGGGCGGGAAGGGCATCCGGGCAGGAACAGCGTGTGCAAAGGCCCAGTGCCACGAGACCCTGGGAGCTCATCTCGGGGCTGGGATGGAGAGTGGTCAGAGCATGCTGGTTGATTGCAGGGGAGAGCCCTGGCTTCTGACATTGCAGCCAGCTTAAAGCCCGATGAGAGACAAAGCCTGTTTGTGCCGATGACAGGTGCTGAGTGGTGGGGAAAGCCAGGAAGGGAGTGAAACGTTCTGCTCAAGTCTAGGGCGGTGCAGTGGGGCTCAGGATCCCCATTTTGATGTTGTCTCACACACTAGTCAAGATTTCTGCCGTGTGAGATCCTGGAGATCCAACCGTAAAGGAGACGGTTCGCCCCCATCTCCTCCCTGATCACGTGGGGCTGTGATCCTTTCCTCCCTCCCTGCGTTTCCCTTCCCCCCGCCCCCTTTAGGTTGACTGAGCACCTCCTATTCCACACGGGGACAAGTTCCCTTGCCTTAGGGAATGGACCATCTAGGGAGGGAGGCCAACTTTAAGCAAACGACCCCGCCACCAAAGTACATCGTCAGCCATTTCTGGAGGTAGGTGCGTGGTGCCTTGAGAGGTTTTCAGTGGGAAACACGACTGGGGCAGGGAGGTGAGGTAACGCTCCGTGGAAGGGTGACAACAACCGCGATGTGAAGGACGAACAGGTTAACTTAGGGGCGCAGAGGGGGGTGTGCTCTAAGCAAAATGAACGCACGTGTGAAGGCCACGTGGTGAGACGGAGGAGAGAGTAAGAGTGAGACAAGCTGGGATGTGGGACCCTTTGCTGCAGTGCTGCAGTGCTTGCACCTGGACAAATGTCTCCTCAAGCTACAAATTACAAAGAAACTATAAGGGACTAAAAATAACTGCGTGCATGTGCAGTTGGGGCAAATTATAGACAAAAAGATACAGAAAGACCAAAAAAAACCCCATCTGCCACTGCTGAAGGGCCGGGAGCGAAAGCAGGGTACTGCGCATGCCCCCTGCATTCAACACCACCTAAGGGGTGGGCAAACCACCTAAGCCACGCCTCCGACCCCACCCCTGGACACACCCCTACCCTCACCCCATACAGGGTACCGGCTCCCCCCACCCCACCTCGGGGAGCAAGTAAGGGGACCTGTTACTTGTTCTTGCTCCTTCCTGCGGCTGCAGGGGCTTCAGTAAAGCCTTGCCTGAATTTCCTGTCTGGCCTCTAGTCAATTTCTATTGCTTGGGGAAGGCCAAGAGCCCTGGTCGGTATCAAGAGGGACAAGGAATGACAGAGGGGCTGGAGCCGGTGGGGGGCAGGGGAGCAGGGGTTGACTCGGGACTGAGCGGGCAAGACCACCACGTGGGCCACAGCAGGGAGTTTTTCCCTTAAGCCCAGACCAATGGGAAGCCACGTGGGGTTACTGGGGTAGAGGGTGGAGGTTGGAGTGAGAGGAAGCTGGGAGTGGGTGCTGTGGGTGTTCGGACAAGAGGTGTCAGCCACATGGAGGAAGCAGGGAGAACATGTTTCCAGGATGAGGGCGGAGGACTTGGTGATGGGCTGGAAAAAGGAGGCGAGGAAGAACGAAGTATTGAGGATGATTGTGCAGCTTCTGGCCTGGGTAACTGGAGGGACAGTGAGTGATGCCATTCTCGGAGAGGTCCAGGCTGGAGGCGGGCAGGGCTGAGTTTGGTTTGGAGCAGTCGTGTGGATACTCTGAGGCACCCAAGAGGCGCAGTTCATGGACTGGAGGTTGGAACGTATAGGTTTGGGGTTCAAGGTGCATCGCACAGTTAAGATGCCCCTTCCTCCCTGCTCACCCCCATCCCAGGCTGGGTTACACCCTCCCTCAGCTGTGCTCCTGAAGCATCTTCACAGACTGTTCCCTGTCAGGACACTGATGAAAGCCACCATGGATATGGGCCTAGGTGTGTATAGTGGACTCTGTGCTACGGGCCCAGATCACCCACTCACACCCCAGCTGCTGGGAGCTGTGTCCCTTCCCAAAGAGAAGCCTGTCTTGCCCCAGGTTATGTCTGATCTCTGATACTGATTAATGACAAGGGTACAAAGACCCAGGCTCCTTGCCTCAACTGGGAACACCTCGGAAGGGCCGCCCATCCCCACAGCTCCCTGTGGGGTCAGCAAGGCCGGCATCACGGTTCAGCCCCTCCCTCTGCCCCATCCTGCTTCCCTCACCCTCACGGGTGTTGTTCCTGAGAGCCCTCCCCAGTCAGCCTCCTGCATGCACATCTCCGTCCCACAGTCTGCTTCCTGGGGACCTATGGCAGTTACTTGACCATGAACTCCCAGGGCAGGGCTGAATCTTGTTACATCAAAGGCCATTGGTAAACGCAAACTGAATTGAATGGACAGTCCTGACTCAGCCATGACTTCCCACAATGGTCCTGAATTCAAACAGGACAGACCCAAGTCCCCCAAAAATGAATTCCTCGGACCACGGGGCCCAATATTTAATTCTGAAACATGGTTGCCATGAAGGTGTGTGACATAGGTCCTCAATTTCCAGGCCTTAGTTCGACAGCTAAACAGCCAAGTTGGGTGGTCAGGACTCGGCTGTGAAGCCAGGCACCTGGGTAAGAATCCCATCAGGCTCTTTTGAGTGGGAAAAGATACTCCTTCCTAAGTTTCCTCAGCTGTCAAACTGGGATGCCGTCCTAGCGGTGTTGTTCATAATAGCCCCAAAAGTGGAAGCAACCCAACTGTCCATCAATGGATGAATGGATAAACAGGCTGTGGCATAGCCACACAATGGAATATCGTCTGGTCATAGAAAGGAATGAAGCGCAGGCACATGTGACCACATGGATGACCCTGAGAACATTATGCCAAGTGAAAGAAGCCAGACATAAAAGGCTACATATTGTATGATTCCATATATATGAAAGGTCCAAAATAGGCAAATCCACAGAGACAGAAAGTATCAGTAGATTAGTGGCTGCCAGGGAATGGGGGAAAGAGGAACTGGGAGTGACTGCTAACAGGTACAGGGTTTCTATATGGGGTGATCTAAATGTTTTGGAACTAAATAGCGGTGATGGTTGCATAGCTTTGCGAATATCACTGAATTGTACACTTTTTTTTTTAATTTGCTGCACCGTGAGGCATGCGGATCTTAATTCCTCGATCAGGGATTGAACCTGTGCCACCTGCAGGGGAAGTGCGGAGTCTTAACCACTGGACCGCCAGGGAAGTCCCGGAATTGTACACTTTAAAATGGTGAATTTTGTGTTACATAAATTGTATCTCAATAAAAAAAGGCCAAAAAAAAGTGCGATGACGATTAAAAAGCATCCACCTTATAAACACAAAATATTTAGAATATTGCCTGGTGTGTGATACATGCTCGATAAATGTTAGCAATGAAGATGATGCTGATGAGAAATATTTCGAAGTTTCTAATTACGATGGCACAACATCTGAACTTGGAGTTGACCCTAGACCCAGTTCCCTGAGCTAACCCTAAAGGCATTTTATATCACAAAGTTAACACCCGCCTGAAATTCATGCAAAAAAAAGATGACGTAACTTTTCAAAGGCTGCAACTTTCCTTTTCCCGTGTAGGAAGGGGAGAGCAGCTGGGTGTAGGATTCGGTCTGCCTCAGGAGTGGGACTGCGATCACACCCTCGGAACAGGCGCCAAGCTGGTGACAAACAACCTTGCTCGTGCACCAACCCTTGAATGTGCCGTCGAGGGTGGCAGGCAAAGGATGCTATCAGGCTGGGGCCAGGATAAGGGGCCCACTGATGGAAGATTTGGTCTGCTCTAATAAAAATAGCATTTTTATAATGTCTTGATGGGTGTGTTTGTCAAAAGGGGATGACTTCAAGCTTGTGAGGAGGGCTAGGAATAGAAACTGGCTGACAGGGAAGAAGCCAGGCGTGCAGGCTGCAGGAGAGATGGTATTTCATTTGTGCTAATCTATTTTCAGGAGGAAAGGAAGGGATTGGGAGCATCTCTCCCAGCCCCTAAAGTAGCCTGTGTCCTCTCTGAATGTGGGTTCTTAAGAGCAGAACAGCAGCCCACAAATTCCCTTCTCGGCTTCTTGCTCGCTCCTTCCAACCCACAGCCTGCCACTGTGCTTTGCTCGACAACACAGCTCCCTGTGGCCTCCTTCATTAAAAACCTGCCACAGCTGGCGAGTAAGGTGACAGAGGCACTTCAGGGAGCAATAGCAGTCTCCACGAAACAAGACAAAACGAAACCCTGAATAGCTTCGGTCTACTCAGACCCAGCCATTTCACTCCTTGGAATCTACCAGAAAGACTCACACAGGTGCTGGAGGAGGAATGTACAAAATGCTAATGCCCTCCATCTGGAAAATGACTAAATACCCACAGTCTGTCCATAACATACCGTAACAAGTTTAGAAAAATCTGGGTTTGTTTGTAACACCGAGGATGGATCTTGAAGACACAGTTCAGAGAAGAGAGGCAAATGACAAGTTACGAAAGCACATATGACACGTTCATTATGACACCGTTTTGTTAAAATACATACACTCCCCAAATACCACATATATTTTATGGATACACTCGAATATGTGGATGTGCAGAGAAAGGTCTGGAAGGATGCATGCCAAGCTTGTGACAACAATTAGTCCAGGAGGGGAAGGCTGGGATTAGGGAGGGTTGGGAATTGGCACAAGGGACTCTAGGCTTATCTAGAGGGTGAAAAATATTTTCTTAAGGAAGCTGTTTTTTTGTATTACTTGCCTATCTAATGACCTCCATCCCACCACTTCCCTTCTCCAAAAAGTAAGAAAAAAAAAAAATCAATGGTTCCACATTCCAGACAGATGCAGCCTGACATGACTTTTCCCCAGAATTCCAGATTCCCATACCCAGCTGCAGGTTCAATCGAGGTCTTAACAGGGTTTAAGCTGAATTCCTGATCTTCCCCCTAAAACTCTTGTGCCCATCTTAGGAGATGACCAATCTCTCTGGTTTTCAGACCAAAACTTAAAGTCCTTCTTGACTCCTCCTCTCTCTCCTCCCCACCCACATATCCTGTCCAACCACAGATCCAAGCGACTCCGTCTTCACGATGCTTGGGAACTGGCTCCTTCTCTGCTCCTCCACTGCTGCCCCCCCAAGTCCGAGCCACTGTCACCTCCACAGAGTTTCTGCAACAGCCCCGACAGGTCTCCCCGTCTGCCCTTCCCCACTGTCTGTTCTCCACATACAGCCAGGGAGCGTATCCTGCTAAAATTGGGTCCTGGCCCTGTTTCACTGAAAATGCTCCCATGACTCCCCTCTCACTCAGACAAAAGCCCAAGTCCTTACTAACGGCCACAAGGCCCTCCACGACCTGGCCTTTGCCCCTCTCCTCGCCTCCCCCCACCCTGCCCCTCATTCCCCCAGTTCGGCCTCCACCCTCGGGCCACTGGTCTTTGCTGTCTTCCCTGCCCAAAGCTCTCCCCTCTCACCTCCTCTGGTCTCTGCCTGAGGACCTATGTAACATAACAAGCCACCTAGCAGCCCCCATCCCGCTTCCCTGCTTTATTTGTTTCCCTGCTACCCTTTATATTTTACTCATTTATTTGCTTGGTGTCTGCCTCTAACCACTGGAACACAAGGGTGTGGATTTGTGTGTTTTGTTCACCACGATATCTACAGGCCCCAGGGCAGTGCCTGGCACACAGCAGGTACTTGACAAATATTTGCTAAGTGGACGCGTGAACTGATTGCTCTATGCTGGCCATATGTGGTTTACACGTATTATCTCACTAAATCACCACCACAACAACTAACAAAGTAGGTGGTATTACCTCCATTTTACAGTTATGAAAACTGAGGCACAGAGAGTCACCAGTGAAAAAGTGGCAGAGCTGGAATCTGAACCTAGCTGTACTGGGCTCCAAAGTCTGTGTTTATCCTCTTAAGTATCAGGTCCCTCATCAAAGTTGTGTGTGAGTCCTGCGATGGCCAGCACTAAGGCATCTGCCGAGTCACCAGAGAAACAAGCAAACCAACCAAACAACGAAGGGTCTCAGAGCCCTGATCTGGGACATGATGAGGCATTAGGTGGGTGCTTGAGCTGCCCCGCTAGAGACAGAGGCCAGCCTTCACCAGCACCACCACAGGCGGCGCCCTGGGACCACGTGGCCCGGTGTAAGGAACTGAGCATCAACAATACAAGCTTCAGCATCAGATAAACCAGGATTAAGTCTTGATTCCTCTACTTACTTGCCATGTGACTCTGGGCCTCCCTTTCATTTGTAAAATGTACAAATGTCATGGGGCAGGACTCTGGATGTCGCCTGCCCCATGGCCACCAGGTCATAGCACTGAGACTCCTGGAGGTAATGTCCAGACAGTGTGATCCCACCACTGCCCAGGAGCAGGCACCTGACCCAAGCAGAGCCAATAATCCTGGGGAATTGGGGCTAACAGGCTCAGGGAAGATCTGGCTGTTTTCTCAAAAGGGGGAACATGAACTCAGAGTTGCTGGTGGGATTATTTTCTGCCAGGTGAACTGAGAAACAGAGAAAGCTGGTCTGTACCAAGTGAGAAAAAGGACACAGATACTGACAGATATAAAGATAAGTGCCATAGAGAGAGGATTTTCTGGGACCTTAGGGGCCCCAGGCATTGGTTCACCATTTTTGACACTGTTTTTGTCATCGTGCCACCCAGATGCATCCTGCCCTTGGCTTCTGGGAAGCACCTGCTCTTTAGAGCTTTGTAATGAAGTAACATAGTTTAATAAAATAAACTCTGTCTTTAGCAGAACAGGGACTAAGTCCTAAGTAATACAAATACTTACCTTATAGACTTGTTATAAGAAATAAAAATAATATATGAAAAATGCTTACCTCAGTGCCTGGCCTGTAAATAACACCCAATACATGGTTGCTAATATTATTATTATAATCAAGCCACAAGGACAGAGTATTACAGGAACTGGACAAATTAATCATCTTGCCCAGTCATCTAAATTACTCTTCCCCTGAGGGGTGGCATGCCATGGGGTTCTGTCCTTGGTCGTATCCCAGGCCGTAATTTTATCAATGGCCAGATCTGGCTGTTGAAGGCTGTTTATTAAGTCTGCAGATGATATTCAGATGGGTAGCACAAAAAGTAAACTGGATGACAGAATCTG
This sequence comes from Physeter macrocephalus, assembly GCF_002837175.3. NCBI lineage: Eukaryota > Metazoa > Chordata > Mammalia > Artiodactyla > Physeteridae > Physeter > Physeter macrocephalus. Next base: position 67,153,958 of record NC_041227.1, read on the forward strand.
GGTTCAGATCAATTTCTACGGGCTAGAGAAGGATCAAGAAGAGGTTGATAAAATGCATCACGGCCAAGGTAAAGGTCCTATACCAGGAGAGGCACTGAAAAAGTCTGCCTGAGAAAAGCTCACGAGACAAAGGCAGGGCTTTTAGCTAATGTGTTCAGTATGAGCTAACAGGGTGATGTGGCTGCCAAAAACTGCCACCACCACAGCAAACATGATGAGTGTGTTAGAAATTTTGTCAGGATCAGAGAGAAGCAGGGAACTAACACGTTTCAGCACCTACTGTGTACCAGGCCCCACCTTAAACACTTGACACACTATTGCAATTGATACTTTCATTAACCTATGAGAGGGGTGTTTAATCATTATTCCCATTTGACAGGTGAGGAAACTGAGGCTTAGAGAAGTGAAGGGACTTGACCAATGTATTGATAGTAGAGACCAGAGTTAGTATTGGAACCCAGTTCTAATTAGAAAGTACACTCCATCTCCATAGTCTACACTGATCTGTTCATAGTTGGAATATTCAGTTTGGTTCTGACACAGTGTATTTTTTTTTTTTTTCGTGTGGTATGCGGGCCTCCCTCTGTTGTGGCCTCTCCCGTTGCGGAGCACAGGCTCCGGACGCGCAGGCTCAGCGGCCATGGCTCACGGGCCCAGCCGCTCCACAGCATGTGGGATCTTCCCGGACCGGGGCACGAACCCGTGTCCCCTGCATCGGCAGGCGGACTCTCAACCACTGTGCCACCAGGGAAGCCCTGACACAGTGTATTTTTAGAGAAAGATTAACTTGTCCAGATGAAGGTGACCAGGAAGGTGAAAACTCTAACGAGAAGTCACCCTGAGACTGAATCAAGTTGGGAAGACTAAGAGCAAGTACAACACATCAGCCTCTCCCACCCAAGTCCACAGAAATGACACCATTTAAAATTCATAAGAGCACAGGAAGATATGGAGCGGTGCTACTGGCAGCTTTAAAATGTTGAGAAACTCCTGAGAAATGGGTGGCAGACAGAACTGGATTAATGAAAAGAAGCACAGGCCAAATCCGAAGCTAGAAAGGACTGCTGGGATAGGGGAAGGTGGTCTTAGGCTGCTCCAAACCTAGAGGCAACACATTCTCCAGGGAGAGGAGGGGGCCTAAGGTCAAAGGTCAAACAGACTGATTGAGAATGCCTGTGGGGATGCTAGGAAGTGGCCCTTCAATCCACCCAGCTTGTAGGAGCTGTGACTGTGGGTCTCTGGGACAGAAAGGCAGGACGTGTCCAGAAGGAAAAGGAAGATTCTGTGCTCAGAAGACACACTATTAGCATCACACTTCTTGTGGCAATTTCCACCCCTCTGTCCACAATCACTGGCAGCAAATTCAAGTAAAAAGAAATAGCATCCACAGAGAAGAAAACAGGGGATCAGATTACATAGAAGAGCACATATTCACAAATCACCAAACATTCCAGGAAAACTCACACCAAGAGAAGAGCCAAGTCAACAAACGGAACTAACAACCAAAGAAACAGAGATAATGATGCAAGCAGAGACATTAAAAATACATTTAATACTCTTAGAGAGATAAGAGAGGACGTTGACTCCATCAAACAAGAGCAACCTACTATGCAAAAGAATTAGAAATCATGAATAAAATATTTAATCATCAAAATAAGAAAAAAATCAAAAGACAATGAAGAACAGAATAGATACAGTTATAGAGAAAATTACTGAGCTGGAAGACCAGGCAGAGGTATTTCCCCCCAAAACATAGGAATAAGCCAAAGAGTACTGGCAAAAACAGCATAGGCTGTTAATATCCACTATTACCAAGGTCTTAGAGAGTCCAGCATTCTCAAATATTTTTAGCAGGAGTATAAATTATTAGTTTTTTCTTATGAGGCTATTTCTAGATTTCTTGCCACATGAGCCAAACAAATCCCTGTTGTTAAGCCAAGGGTCAGCAAATTATACCCCAAAGGGCAAATATGTCCCACTGCCTATTTTTGTCAATAAAGTTTTACTGGAACACAGATACACTCATTAATTGACATATTGACTATGGCTGTTTTCATACTACAATGACACAGTTGAGTAGTTGTGACAGAGACAGTGTGGCCTTTTACATAAAAAATTTGCTGATCCCTGGTTTAGGCCATTGTTGGGTTTCCTGTTCTTTGCAGCCAAATGCACTCCCAACTGAAACAATGACTAGAATTGTATAAATAGAAAAAAGCCCAGAAAGATGAACATCCTACTGATAATAGGTTGTTTCTAGAAAGGGGAATTAAGTTGGGGTATGTTTGAGAGCAAAGTTTATTTAATGAGCAAAGTTGAAATTTTAAAAATAATGACAACTAAATTATTTTAAAAATTTGCAATTTAATTTTTCTAATGAAAGAATAACTGAAGGTTTAATACCACAGTGGTAAAGAGTGAATTACTGATACATTTAAGAACATGGATGAATCTCACAGATATGTTTAAAAACAAAAAACAAAAAGACATAAAAAGTGCTTACTCTGTGAATCCATTTATATGAAGTTCGAATACAGGCAAAACTAATCTATGCTATTACAGCCAAGATAGTGGTTACTCTTGGAGAGGTGTAGTAACTGGGAGGTGGCATGAAGATGCCTCCTGTGTTGCTAGGAATGTTCCATATTTTGATGTGGGTAGTGCTGACACAGGAGTATTCATAAATGAAAATTCACAAAACTGTATGCCAAAGGTTATCCCCTTTATTGTATATGTTATACCTCAATAAATTAAAAAAAACTGATAAAGAATAATAGAAGGTAGGCATTTCTAATTGTCTCTTACTATGATCCTAATCCTGAAATACATATAGTTGCATAGGGAAAAGCTAGAAGGGAAAAAAAAAAAAGTAAGAGTAATTATATAGGTGGTAGGATAAGGACTAATTTTTGTAGCTTTCTGCTTCTTCTATTTTTCTACAATCAGCATGCATCAGTTCTGGAATCAGAAAGAGATTAAAAATGTCTAATGCTGGCCCCACTGAGGTAAATGCCTACAGATGTGAACTATACTGACCCTGCCTCCCCCAGCTACCCCAGCTGATGGAACATTCTATGAAGGGGACCCAGTGGTGGGACTTGAATAACAATAGCATACATTTAAACAGCACTTACAGGTATGGTCCTAAATACTTCATGTGTATTATTTAATTCTCTCAACAGCCCCATGAGGTGCACTATGCTTTCAGATCCATTCTGCAGACAGAAACTGAAGCACAGAGAGGTTATGTAAAGTGTCAAAGACCACACAGCGAATTAAGAGATAGAACCAGGAATGCAAACCCAAGCAGTCCGACCTGGACCCCTTCCCTACCCTTGACCAGTCTTGCCACTCTGTCTCTCATGTGTCAAGCCATCTCCCGGGGCATCAACAGAGCATGAGCAGCCCAAAGAAAATTTTTTGAAAGAGTTTAGGCTTCTATATTAAAAACATAAAGCCAGGACTTTCCTGGTGGTGCAGTGGTTAAGAATCCGCCTGCCATGGCAGGGGACATGGGTTCAAGCCCTGGTCCGGGAAGATCCCACATAACGCAGAGCAACTAAGCCCACGTGCCACAACTACTGAGCCCGCACGCCTAGAGCCCGTGCTCCGCAACAAGAGAAGCCACGGCAATGAGAAGCCCGCGCACCTCAACGAAGAGTAGCCCCTCCTCACCGCAGCTAGAGAAAGCCCGTGCGCAGCAACGAAGACCCAACGCAGCAAAAAAAACACCAAAACCAAAAAACCATAAAAGGGCATCAAAGTAGTCATCCTGGGAAAAGAAATGGAGAACTTTGTTGAACTTTCCTACACTTATTTCACAGTTTTTGTTTTGAAATACGTAGTGGGGGACGGGGAGGGGCACATAATCCCTTCATTGGCCTCTAATGGGAATCTAGCCATCATTAACAGCGTTTAGCTGGAAGTCAGTGTCAGACTATCTCAGCTCATCAGGTGAGGAAACTGAGGCTTCCATTTATCTGGCAGTCACTGCCCTGGCCTCCCATTCACCCGCCCAGCTCTATGGTCCCAGGAGCCTGGGGTCCCCCAGTCTATCTCTGAACCAGCAGCAAGGTCCGTGAGGAGGAGAGGGGAGAGGCAGGGGCATCCTGAGAGGGGCTGGGCGTCCCGTGTTTATCTCCCTCAACCTCACTGAGCCCTCAGACACCTGAGGAGGAAGGACTGATAACGCCCATTTTACAGCTAAAGAAACTGAGTCTAGGAAGGGTGAAGAAATGCGCCTAAGCTCCCCCAGCTGCCTCCACTTTGCCACGTGCACAGAATGTGCGGGATCAGCTGGGCCCAGTGCTTGCTGTGTTAACTGGGGCAGGTGGCCTCCTTGCTCTGAGCCGACATTCCTCACGTGCGAGATGAGGATATTATCGCTTACCTCACCGAGTACTGTGAGCATGGATGTGAAAGCAATTCTTTATTTTTAAAATAAATTTATTTATTTTATTTATATTTGGCTGCAATGGGTCTTTGTTGCTGTGCACGGGCTTTCTCTAGTTGCAGGGAGCAGGGGCTACTCTTCACTGCGGTGTGCGGACTTCTCATTGCAGTGGCTTCCCTTGTTGTGAAGCACGGGCTCTAGGTGCGCGGCCTTCAGTAGTTGTGGCTCACAGACTCTAGAGCGTGGGCTCAGCAGTTGTGGCGCACGGGCTGAGTTGCTCCACGGCATGTGGGATCTTCCCGGACCAGGGCTTGAACCCGTGTCCCCTGCACTGGCAGGCAGATTCTTAACCACTGCGCCACTAGGGAAGCCCGAAAGCAATTCTTAACAATTGCGCTATGTGTCCGCTTACCACACCCACTACACAGTGGCCAGGTGATGGACAGCGGCTGGGCTTTGCCTGCCCACCAGCCTTTCCCATTTCTTCTGGTAACTGGATCTTGATGGTACTTTGGGAAAACACCCATTCCTTACCATGTGCTTAACGTGCGGACTCTCTTTTGCTGAAATTGCCAAGAGAATTGTAATAATGACAGGAAAAAAGTAAGAGAAGAGGAAGAAGCCTCTGTCACTCACTCACTTACTACATGTCAGGCACCGTTCAGAGTATCCCTGACAACTGGCAGAGGTAGGTGTTGCTCTCATCCCCATTCTACATATGAAGAAACCAAGGCTCAGATGCAGATAAGCACTTGGGTCAGTGATGAGTCAGGATTCGACCCCAGGCTATCTGGCTGTGTGGTTCCCCCCACTGCACCCCTGCACCCCTGAGCTATCCAGCCTCTATGCAGTTGGCCTGGAGCTGCCAGTGGCCAGTTTACACTGAGCAGGACCAGAAGCTGCAGAATGGCCACGTCTTGAAAAAAGGCAGGGCCAGAAGGACTGAGCCAGAGCGCCTGGATCCAGCCATTCCTGACGTGGTCCACCCCTGAACTTTACAGCTAGGTGAGGCAACGGATTCCCTTTTTTGCTGACGCTGGTTTGAGGAAGGCTTCTATCACTTGAACAGAGCCTAAGAGATACAGCTTGTGAACCCTAATGAAGTTGAAGTTCACAGGACCATTGGCTCTTATCAGACCCAGAGTAGTCACAGAGTAAATGGAGGCCCAGAGCCGGGAGAGTGAGTATGCCTACTGTCAGCCATGGTGACTCAGGACTGGAGCCCAGGTGCCCTGGCACTCTTACAGCCCTCATTCTGCTCCTCCAGAGGTGTCCCCAGACTGAGGAACAATTCTACGGGTGCATTTTCACCCAGGACACATACCTTTCATCAGTAATTTGCAGGAACCTTCTTCCTTTAGATAGTATCATTCTTTTTTCTAATCATATTCTGTATTCTGTAAAGTGATTTGGGGGGGCGGTGGAGAGGTGAAGGGAGACTCAGGGCAATTTCATGCCTAAGATCTGAGGATATAGGAAACTTTGATGATGCTCTGGTGAAGGGCACAATGTTTATCCAAAACCGACTCAGGAAGAAGCTGTCAACATTATCTCCTTCTGGTCACAAACTGCAGCTCTCTGATGGATTTTTTTCCCCGAGTTTAATCTTCTGCTGGAAGCTCAGCTGATACCAGGAAGGTTTTAGACATGTCAATCTCCTCCCTGGCATTTTATCAGAAATTGATTCTCTGCTTTTCAAAGCTCAAGTCTTGGCCTTGCTGTTGTTCAACTTGGGTTACGGGCACGGCATCTGTATACACGTTTCCTGCAGCTCCCAGCCTGATTGCAGGGGTCTGGGAGTAGGTGGTGATTCAAGGGCAAGGTAATTCTCACAGGAGGGATTATGTGCTGTTCCATCACACCGAAGGGGTGAGAAACAATGGCCCAATCCGCGTCTTGCTTTTTCTTAGAAAGAGTTCTCATCCACTTCCGACTCGGAAGGGATTAATGAGCCATTTTGCCCTCAATATAATACAATTATAATATCAGTCCTAAATTATAATACTCAACACTTATTGAGTTCCTAGTAAGTGCCAGGCACTGTTCAAAATACTTTACACGCATCAGCTCACTGAATCCTTACCTCACCCCTAGGCTGCAGCTTCTATATTATCCCTACTCTTTTTTTCTAATTTTTATTTTATTATTTATTTATTTATTTTTGGCTGTGTTGGGTCTTCGTTGCTGCGTGCGGGCTTTCTCTAGTTGTGGCGACCGGGGGCTACACTTCACTGCAGTGCACGGACTTTTCATTGCGGTGGCTTCTCTTGTTGCGGAGCCCGGGCTCTCGGCGTGCGGGCTTCAGTAGTTGTGGCACATGGGCTTAGGTACTCCGCGGCATGTGGGATCTTCCTGGACCAGGGCTTGAACCTGTGTCCCCTGCATTGGCAGGTGGATTTTTAACCACTGCGCCACCAGGGATTCCCTATATTATCCCTATTCTTTAGAAGAGGAAGTCAAGTCACAGACAGGTTAGGTGTCTTGCCCGAGTGATGGCACGAGCCTAGGAATCCAGGCTGTTTGGTTCCAGGGCTTACTTGGCTACGCTGCTTCAAACCCTGCCATGTGACTGCCCTGCCCTGCAGAAATCAGAAGCTGTTCATGTCACCAGGGCCCCCACTTGTCCAAGTTCTCAAAGCAATGGAGACCAAGAGCACAAGAAGCAAAAAAACTGACAATGGTAATAACTTCACAATTGGGAACACATTTGGCAGTTGGATGTAAAATGGATTTAGTTCTTCTCTGCCCAGAAATGTGACTTTTTCCAGGAAAAGTGCAGATTTGGAATGTCAGCTGTCACATCAGACAGGCTCTTGTAATGCAGCGCCATCAGCTTACATTGTCTTTTTTTCTCTCCCTTCCTTAAAAAAAAATTTTTTTTTAAACATTTTAAACAAAGCAGTGGAGATCTGTAAATATGCAAGGGGCAGCTCCTGATTCCCCCAGGAGACAGAGGCTGCAAGAACACTGAGAACTGAAATGAGGAAAGGGGAGGGTCTCCAGGCTAGTGGGGTCTGAAGCTTACAAGAAGAGTCACCAGTCCCACTGGCCTCCTGCAATTGGCCAAGACAGGTGCTTGGTGTTGAGGGCCCATGAGAGACGGCATTCAGAAATCGACGTGCTGGACATGTCCCCAAGTCCTTCTTGGGACAATGCCCTGCTCCCACTCCCTGCTGAGGAAAGAGGGCTGGGGAACTACAGCAGAGGCCACTGAGTGTGGGTGCCTCAGCCAACGGTAGCCACACTTGAATCTGGCCAGAATGCTACCAGGTGTCTTGGAACAAAAAACTCTGCCCCTCTCACGCACTGCTACAAAACAAATCAGAAACACTCATCTAAAAAAGCATATCCCCTGTGATCCCTTAATTCTATTTGCAAGAATTAACCTTTGGCTATTCCTGTATAAGTGCACCGAGATGCCTGCTCTAGAATATTCTTTCCAGTACTCTTATAGTAGCAGAAGACTATTGATAGCCTAGATTAGTCATTAACCGGGAACTACTCATGTATTTATGGACAGGCCCACGATTTTTATATGTCATTTTTTTAGAAGCAAAACCAGATCTGAACTGACATGAAATTTAAAGTCTTGATTTACCCCACATAGTATGAATATTCTTATTTTCCTACAGATATATTAACATATTTGATTATAAAGTGCTGATCCAGGCCATACTGGGATGGTATTACTTTTTAAATTCTAAAAAAATGAAACACATTTGGCCCCAAAGGTTTCATATAAAGGATTGTGTTTCTGTGGATTCACAGTGGAGTACTAGGCAGCCATAAAAAAGAATGGATGAGGGACTTCCCTAGCAGTGCAGCAGTTAAGATTCCACATTCCCAATGCAGGGGGCCTGGGTTCAATCCCTGGTTGGGGAACTAGATCCCCCATGCCGCAACTAAAGATCCTGCCTGCCGCAACTAAGACCCGGCACAGCCAAATAAATTAAAAAAAAAAAAAGAACGGATGAGATTTGTACTACAGAATGTTCTCTAAGACATGTTGTTAAGTGAAAAGAAAAATCCAGAACAATGTGTATGGCATGCTATCATTGTGTTAAAAGGCAGGGGGTAGAGGTAAGGGCAGAGGGGATAGATAGAATATTTCTGGAAGGACACAAGAAATTGATTTCAATGGTTGTCTCTTGGGAGGGCAACCGGGGGGCTAATGTCAAGAGTACTGTACCCCCTCAATGCCCTTTAGCATCGATTAGCCAGGTTGATTATAGACTCTCTCTTTGGCCTCTGAGCTGAAAGAAGGAACAGCTGGGAGAGAGGAGCATAAAGATGACAACGAGGTACAGGGAGGGACCAGAGGGGAGCAGAGGCATGTCCGTGGTGGCACACAGAGAGGTTGTTGGGATAGCCCCATCTCTGGAGGCACCCTGGATCCTGGCCTCCCTCCTTTGCTGTGGTCCCCTGAGAACCCAGTCTCCTCCTTTGCTTGGCAAGATGAAAGGCGTCTCTAGTCCTTGTACCACAAGGCTCTGCTTAACAGCAGGAAGTGTTCGTATGTGTGCACGTGCACATGTGCACGCTTACGCGTGCGTGCAAAGGGAAGGCTTAACACTTTCTAGGTGGTTGAGTTAAATGACTTCTGCAGTCCTTTACAAAGTGAGCTCAACAGAGGAGTGTGCCGTCAGGAGCATTTTGCAGAATCTCCAATCAGCTGCACAGGGAGGCAGTCCATGATCACAGAAGGCCTTCAAAGTGGTTTACAGTGGGGGCCCCAGAGCTAGCCTGCCTGGGGCTCGCTTGCCTGGGGGCGCACAGCCAGGAGCCTGGACGGCTGGAATCAGCCTAACATCCAGCTGGAGCAAGGGAGACCCCTTCAGTACTAAGTGAAATTGTGCTGCCTTTTCCGTCCAAGGCCGTGACTGTCTCTCTGTTAAATTCTAGACACTCTAAGGAATGATTATAATTATGTAGCAACTAACATTTATGGAATGTTTACTATGTGCTATGCTAGGCACTTTATTACTGCCTTGACTGTATACTGAGTCTCCAAGGTGGGAATTATCATATCAGGTGTGAGGGGTCAAGAGACTCGTCCAAGGTCATCTGACAAGGATTTGAGACAGAAGCCCATTGTGGGCACTAATTCACAGAGTTGCCTGGGGCCTCCGTGCCTCTGTGCAGTAGCAGAACATGTCCCCAGCGCCATGTCTGTGAGGCCCAAGGTGCCATGGCCATCACTGTGGACCCTAGTGAGGGGGGGGTGATGAATAAAGACTTCTTCCTCCACTGTGGTTTCCTGGTTTTTGTTTTTTTTAATACTGTATGATAAATTTACTTTCTAATGATTTTTGAGTAAACTACAATGACCATGATTTCAAAACCATTAATAATTCATTACCAAGGGCCATAAACACTATATAATCTCCACAGGCAGTGAATTCTTGCTAGAGAAGAAGTGGAGAATACTTTTACCAGCTACCTCAAAAGTATCTACCGACTTCAAGCCAACCATCAAAGATACATTTTTTTCAGAAATGACTGTAACCCTTCCAAAGCCTCAGTTAAAGCTGCCTCTTCCAGGAAGTCTTCTCTCTCTCCTCCAGCACCCGCTGGGGCTTTAACTGGGTCTCCTCTGTACTGGCTGTTACTCTCTGCTATGATCTGTGCCTGTCTGTGCCTGTGACAGGGCTTGAAAACCGAAGTATCCTTGGTGCAGGGCAGGCATGCAGTGCGTGGGGAAGCACTGAGAACCAGGGGTTACTTAATAACCCGTAAAACGCTGGTCCTCATCCATGGCTGCACATCGGAACCACTTGGGAAGATGAAAAAATTCTGATGCCTGGGTCACACCCCCAGACATTCTGATTTAACTGATTTGGAAGGAGGCCTGGACATGGGGGTATTTAATAGCTCCCAGGTGATTCTAACGTGCTGCAACATTTGTGAACCGCTGACATCAAGCACCCAGCACAGGGCCTGGCATCATGTTGATGCTGATACCTGCTTGCTGTTGAGCGGGTGGGGGGTCGGGGGGGACAGGGAGGGTCCCATCAAAAGAGGGACATGTCCTCATCAGAAGCCATTGCCCACTGTTGCCTTATAGGAATAAGGAAGGACTCAGTGTTGTCATTCTCCATTTTTCCAGAGAAGCCAGAAGCCTGCATTTTTATGTGAAATCTCCTAATTTTTGAATGCAGCTGCCTAATTTTTAAAAACTGTAGTAGGGTATAGGCCAAATAAAACACATCTTTGGGCTGAATGTGGCCTGGCAGGCTCACTGAGAACAGCTTCCCATCCTCCCTTTGCTGTGCTGGCCCATGACCATACCGGATGGTACCCAATCCCCACCCAGGATGGAAACTGCACGTCCACCTGCCAAGGTGTGAGCTGGCCCGTATACCCTACCTCTGAAGGAACATGATGAGTGTCCTTGCCTGCTTGTTCCAACCAGTTTGTCTTTTCCTTGCCTTTCTTAAGGACAAAGCTTCCTCTATACCTGGCATCCTGTGTAAGCACAGAGTATCAGGAAGTGCAGATTCCACAGACAACGCCGGGGTGGGGGGGATGGGGGGGCAGGATGTGGAAACAGGAGGTGGGTGGGAAGGCATGTTATAATGTATCAAGATGAGCATCCTGGCAGCTTGCTATTAGTTTCTTTCTCTTGTTTTTCTAACCAAACAAAAGCCTTGTTAAGAAAGCACTCTCTTTTTCAGAGGGCCTGAAACCATTTTAAACATCTCTCAGGGTTAAACTCAGATGTTGTGATAAACAACCCCACTCTCCCTTTCCCCTCATTCAAGCATTTTTCAGAAGAGTGATCTGAAATGCTCTCGGGCAACTGGCATGATGGGAGAAGCCGGGAAAGCGGCAATTAGGGGAGTACTGCTGCCAAGGAGAGAGAGGAGGGGAGGGAAAAAGTATCTCTGCTAGTTACCGGCTGCCCTGCTCCATCATTTTTCCAGAGAATTTCTTAATGTGGATAAATTGGATGCTGTCATTCTGCAACCAACGGCCTCAGGTTTAAACAATTCATTCCTGGCCTAGGGGGACTGGTCCCCACTCTTGGTTACTTTTTTTAAAAATAAATTTAATTTTTAGAAAATTTTTATTTATTTTTGGCTACGTTGGGTCTTCGTTGCTGCGGGCGGTCTTCCTCTAGTTGCAGCAAGCGGGGGCTACTCTTTGTTGTGGTGCACGGGCTTCTCATTGGGATGGCTTCTCTTGTTGCGGAGCACGGGTTCTAGGCACATGGGCTTCAGTAGTTGCAGCATGCGGGCTCAGTAGTGTGGCATGCACGCCCCAGAGCGCAGGCTCAGTAGTTGTGGCTCATGGGCTCTAGAGCACAGGCTCAGTAGCTGTGGCACACGGGCTTAGATGCTCCGTAGCATGTGGGATCTTCCCGGACCAGGGATTGAACCCATGTCCCCTGCACTGGCAGGCAGATTCTTAAGCACTGCGCCACCAGGGAAGTCCCTCACTCTTGGTTACTTAATAGAGGGAGACCAGGTGCCTGCAGGTCTGCGCTCACTTCCATTGTGGCTCCCCCACCCTGAGTTTTCTGGAAGGACTTTGTGGAGACAGGGACACCTGCTCCTGCCTCCAGAAAAACGCCTCCACCAGAAAGGAGTGGGAAAACCCACCCTGGTTCAGCTTCTAGAGTGTCCACTGAGGCTGACATGGAGGTCTTTGCAGCAGCATCCAAGTTCCTAAGTTATCTCCCAGCCCTCATCCCAGGCAGGTCGATTCAATAAGGAGGAAAGCCACACTGGCTGTTCTGGCTACAGCTGAGAAAGGAGGCAACAGGAGAGAGGATGAAGGTCATGGCAAAGCACACAAGGCCCTTTGCAAGCCAACCCTGACCTGCCTCCTCAGAGCTGGCTGGGGTGAGGCCAACACCGAGGAAGCAGAGCCGTGAGCTGCAGACAGAAGAATCAAGTCTAGTGGCCATTTTTGAGCCGCTGGACCCAGCTGAGCCAGAGAAATTCCCTTTTGTCTTTGGAATCAGGTCAGTTTACAGTCAAGAGTGTGAGTACTTAAGTGTCGACAAATTTCAGGATTGGTTGATACTGATGATGAGCAAGAAGCCTTCACACCCCTGCTCCCATCAGCAGCTAAGTAAGACTCAAATGTAAACTCCCACAAGCTTGGGTCTTGATTGAAGGGCCCTTCAGTAATTCAAGGGTCCTAACTGCCACTTCCCACCTCAGGCTCAATGATGTTGCAGCTTTCCTTATTCATATCTCTCTGCCTTGGTATACTTATTTTTTAAATTTATTTATTTATTTTTGGCTGCGTTGGGTGTTCATTGCCGCATGCAGGCTTTCTCTAGTTGCGGGGAGCGGGGGCTACTCTTCGTTGCGGTGCATGGGCTTCTCATTGCGGTGGCTTCTCTTGTTGTGGAGCACGGGCTCTAGGCGCATGGGCTTCAGTAGTTGTGGCACACGGGCTCTAGAGCGCAGGCTCAGTAGTTGTGGCGCACAGGCTGAATTGCTCCACGGCATGTGGGATCTCCCCGGACCAGGGCTCGAACCCGTGTCCCCTGCACTGGCAGGCGGATTCTTAACCACTGTGCAACCAGGGAAGTCCCATCTCTCTGCCTTTGACCATGCTATTTACTTGGCCTGGAAAACTACTCACCCTCAAGAGTTGGTCTTTACATCCGCTTTGCTGCAAAGCCTTTCTTGATACCACTGGCGGAGGTAGGTGACCCTTTTTCCGTATTGAAATCCCACTCTTTGTCCTTCTCTCCCTGTACTGGCACTTTCACACTGTATGGTAATGATCTCATTGCACATCCCTTCCAACTACGCTGTGCACACCCTGAGTCAAGGACTGTCTCTCATCCATCCCTTAGCCCCAGCCCTGGTGCCCAGCACAGTGCAGGTGGGCTCAGTGTGGTAAATTTCAAAAATTTCAAGAATGGTAAATTTCAAGAATCTGGTAAATTTCAATATTTTGTAGCTCTTCCCATTAAGCGGTGAGGCCTATTCCCCCACCCCTTGAACCTGCATTGGCCTTGTGATTTGCTTTAAAGAACAGAAAGTGGCAGAAGTGATACCATGCCAGTGCTGAGCCTAGAGCTCAGGAGTTCCTGCGTCTTCCAATCTCATGCTCTTGAACCCCTGAGCCCCCATGTGAACAAAGCTGGCTGGCTTGCTGGAAGTCGGGAGAACATCGGAGGAGAACTAAAGCACCCTAACTGATGTTCAGGCAGCCCCAGGGCAACACCTCTCTTCAATGCAGATGCGTAAGTAAGCCCAGCGGAGGTCAGCAGAGCCTGGCCCATCAGCAGAACTGCCCGGGGAAGCTGAGCCCAGATGGCTGACCCTCAGAATCATGAACTAAATCTGTGGTTGTTTTGAGTCGCTAAAATCTGGGTGACTTGTTACACAGCCAAAGCTAACTGATACATTCAGTAAGAGATTATTACTATAAGTGACACTGGGTTGATAACTCCAGTTGAGAATGAGAGAAAAGAATAGGAGATCCAGGGATACTTAATCACCAGCCCACTCCCTCAGGTCTCTTTAAATAGAGTTGCCTCCCACCTGCCCTCCCCAGTGACTCATTTACCTCCTTTTTCTCCCTAGAGCAGGACCGGCTTCTCTCAGCCTTCTGCAGAGTCTGACCTGTAGCAGTTCAAAAGCAGAAACAGAGATTAAGGCTGTTTTAAAACAGCTAGTTTATCACCACAAAAGCTTTTTATTTGCAAACTGAATAGATGGGACCAATCACAATTAAGTGATTTTAAGAAAATATAGCCTATTATGATAATGGGAAAATGGCATACTCTTGAAATAGACCAACGGCAATGAGATGGTAATTCACACACTCATATTATTTGACTATAATGAACAAAGCCTCCACTCTTTAATCTGGAACATTATCTGCACTCTGCAAGGGCTGACAGACTAGTTTTTCCCAGTCGAATTACATTTTTATTAAATTGGAGTTATATAAAATGCCTTCCACTGTGCACATACACATAACCTTTGATGAGTGTGTGCCAATACGCTGCACCAAACCCCCAAACTCGCCACACAGGTGCTGGGGCAGATGTGAATTAGCAGTAATCACCTGCATTTCATATAATGGGGCAATTTCAGAGAGAATTGTTGCTTTTCTCGGAAAACTACAAAACTAATATTGAAGTTATGCATATATTTCACAGATCGACATCAGAATGTTTAAATATGCTGTTCCAAGTGCAGCTTTTACAACTTCGATGGAAGTGTCCATTATAAAAGGAATCCTTGATGGGAAATTAATAGATCGCCTTGGTTTTAAAACATAAGATGCGAGTCTCACTGCACGTTGTCAGTGTGTCTCCCAAATTGTCCAGCTTCACTCTCAGGTGGCTATTTTTTAGAGTGCCACAACCATATGTCCCATTAGCCAGGAGCACTCTGAAGGCAGGAACAAAAAGGCTTAGTGATGACTTATTGAGAGGCGAGAGATGGGGACTGAATCTGAGAGGAAAGACGTTCGTCTTTGGATGTGGTCACTTGCAGTGGGTCCACACGTCAGGGGGATGCAGAGGGGCACACAGCTAGCGATAAAGCTCAGGTCAAGGGATGATGCTCTTTCCAAAAAAAGTGAGAATAAGGGAAAGAGCAAAGGTCCAAAGATCAACTTCTGGCACTGGCCAAACTTTGGGCCAATACGTAAGAGGATGTAGAAAAGAGGCAGCTATTTATAGGAGACCCTGGGTTGTACAGTATCATGGTATGGTAGACATCTTTGGGGGTATCTGCTCAGCTCATAATGACACCCTAGACTGCTCCCTTCTCTCTTTTCTTCCTCCCCATCGCCACAGTGGGGTCCTGTGGCAGCCATGACTGTACATGACCCCATACCCTGAACTTCATATGCTGCACTGGGTATGGGCCCTTGACCTAGTTGCAGCCAATCAGAATCCCAGCCCCTAACACTGAAATTGATTCTGAGAGAGAGGGAGGATAGAGGGCCGGAGCAGGGCTACCTCCATGTGTGAGCAGCCACCAGCCACTGGCCTTGGGGGACAGACTAACACAGAATGCCAAGACAGAATGAACAGATCTGAAACCAACTGCGTTCTTGCCTTTGTGTTCCACAGACACCCACTTAGATTAGGTTCTCTGTGTGTGTCTGTTGCCTTTTTTTTTTTTTTTTTTTTTTTTGCCTTAAGACAAAGAAGCTAGGGTTTAAAGATGAAAAAGAGCCCAGGAAAAGATACCACTGTGATGGGGGATGTTGATAGTGGGGGAGGTTTTACATATGTGGACAGCGGGTATATGAGAACTCTTTGTACTTTCCACTCAATTTCGCTATGAACATAAATCTGCTCCATAAAATAAAGTTTATTAACTAAAAAAAAAAAATTGCCCAGGATTTAGGGATCACGTGATCCAGGCTGTTATGTCAATTTTATCCTGACCTCCTGATCCCTGATGCTCTAGGGCAGGAGCTTGGGTGGACAGCTCCCCCAAACCCTTATCCACACCTGCTCTGGCTGTCAGTCAAGGCCTCAGGGTAGGCCCTAAGGTCGACCAGAGAGGATGACATACCAGGTAGTAGGCCATGCAATGCAGAGCCAGGAGCTGGGAGGTGGGTCTGGAGCTGGAAGGGCACAGAGCAGACTGGAGGGCAGGAATGCTGTGCTGACAGGCCAGGGTGTTCTAGCAGCAGAAGCAGTGTTGAGGCAAGTAAGATGAGAGCCAAGAAAAGCCCAGAGCAAGGGCAGGGAGCAGGAGGGAAACAGTGCTAGTTCGGGGATGAACACGGCAGACCCCAGAGTCTGGCTGAGGCCCTTCCTGTTCTGGTCAGACACATGCCTGGGGATCCAGTCCAGTGGATCGCTGACCAGTTATGAGATCTTAGATAACTCACAAGATCCAACAGGTTCTCTATGGGCCATATTTTCTTCCTATTTTTTTTAAATGAGGATTAGACTGAATCACCTCTGGGTTTGCTTTCCATCGCTAAAGTTCTTTTATACCAATAAAGAACAGTAAAAAAAAAAAAAAAAGATTCAGGTGAGCCATAAAAAGAAAATATTAATACAAAGAACAGAGAGCTTAACCACTGATATTTGCAAGCAAGTCTCTCTACTGGAGTTAATTAGAAGCTCCTTTATTCATTAAATTGGAAAATAATTTGCTTATTTTCCAATGAAGATAATTCACTCTAATTATGCACATTTGTTATCGAATGCCTCTGTCCTCACCCCACTGAGCCCCTCTCTCCTCCAGGTAGCTCGATGTGGAGACTACTCCTTCTCCCCAAGGACAGAAGGGACCAGGTTACACTGTGCCTGTCTACTGCACTTAGCTTCTCTGAGTAGCTAGCTTCCTACCTAGATCTCATTTTATCCTCACAATGACTTAGGGAGGGGTAAGAAGGTGACATTAATATCAATATATGCTGCTTGCAAAATTAAGGGGGTGTTCCTCTGCATTTTGCAAGGTGACCTGCCAGCTTCAGCCAGGAAACAATAAATAAGGCCAAATGTAAATACCACGTGTACACCTCACTTTAGAAAACAGATGTGTTCCTGGGGAAAAGAAAAAGTGACTGCACTGAATTGTTGTAAATATAATACTGGTCTCCCACTTAGGATTTCGGAGAGATTTTACCTGCACTTAGGATTAATTTTCAGTGGTTAGAAGATTCTGACACTTTAGTTTTACTTTGCTCTGGATGCAGATAATAATATTCATCATTACCATTTAGAGGTAAGTTGTGTCTTCCTTGGATGTTAGCTTCTGAAGTCCTCAGGCATGGGAAAATCAGTGTCAAAATTCCCCTTGAAAAAGAGCCTTAAACCTCCTGTAAAGTACAGCCTCCAGGACACAGATTCTATATCCACTGTTGTTGACTAATGTGCATGTGTAATACCTGGTGCATTTGGAAATGCATGGTACATGGTAAAATACATATGCAAAATATAATTTTATGGTTATTTCTAATTAAGCTATTGATATTGTAATTATTCCCTCTGCTTTTCATCTTGGGGTAGGAGGAGAAGGCGGGGGCGGGGATGGTGGCAAGAACCAGGCACTGAGTTCCTGAAGCTTAAACGCTTAGTTGATATAGCTCCACTGTACCGGACACCTGCTATGGTCCAGGTTCTATGCACAGGCTTCATCTCCTGCATCCTCACAGACACTCCTTTAGATCAGGGGTCAATAAACTTTTTCTATAAAGGCCCAGAGAGTAAATATTTTTTTAGTTTATAGACCATAAAGTCATGAGGTTATAAGGTCTCTGGTGCAACTACTCAACTCTGCCATTGGAGTGTGAAAACAGCCATAGACAATATGTAAACAAATGGGTGTGCCTGTGTTCCAATAAAACTTTATTCACAAAAACAGGCAGCAAGCCAGATATGGTGCCCAGGCTGTAGTTTGCTGACTCTTGTTTTAGGTGGACAGAGCTATTCCCATTGGAACAAACCAATGAAGAAATGAGAAACAAACTGAGGGTGAGTGATTGAGCTGCTTGCTCAAGGCCAGAGGAGGGTAGCTTGTAGGTGGTCAGGCTCAGTGTGCTCCCAATGGCCACCAGCACCAGCACCAGCATCACAATCACCACCATCATTATCATCATCATCATTACCACACGAGCTCACCTTAGTCAGGGTTTCTTATGTGCCAGGCACTGAGCTCCAGGCTAAGTACATGAATCAACTCATGTACTCTTATTTATTTATTTATTTATTTATTTATTTATTTATTTATTTTTTCATTTTTTGGCTGTGTTGGGTCTTCATTGCTGCGCACGGGCTTTCTCTAGTTGTGGAGAGAGGGGGTTACTCTTCGTTGTGGTGCGCGGGCTTCTCATTGTCGTGGCTTCTCTTGTTGCTGAGCATGGGCTCTAGGCACGCAGGCTTCAGTAGTTGTGGCACGTGGGCTCAGCAGTTGTGGCTCACAGGCTCTTGAGCACATGCTCAGTAGTTGTGGCGCACGGGCTTAGTTGCTCCGCAGCATGTGGGATCTTCCCGGGCCAGGGCTCGAACCCATGTCCCTTGCACTGGCAGGCAGATTCTTAACCACTGCGCCACCAGGGAAGCCCCTCATGTACTCTTTATAGCTACTTTATGAAATAGGTAATATTATTATCCCACTTGTCCAAGGCGGGCATGGAAACCCAAAGAGGTTAGGAAACTTGCCTAATATCACACAGCTAGTGAGTATAGGAGCCTGGATTTGAATCTGGGTAGTTTGGCTCCAGAGACTGCACTCCTAACCACTAGACTACACTGCCCCTCGGTCAGGTTAAAGACAAGTCTGAGAAGGCCAGCATGTGCTAGGGAGGGAGTTTGACTTAAGGATTTCTTTCTGTGATGCAGCTTTTTAATGTACTTTGGACTCCTAGAGTAATTAATAAGGGGATTTGAACAAAATGATTCCCCAAGGTTCAAGGAAGATGGAGTTCCCCATTAGCCAGAAAACTGCCATTAAATGCCAAATGTGGAAAGGCAGGTTGGCATTAGACACTCACTCCCATCCACTCAGGTACAATGCTCAGTCTTGGCAAGCAGGGTTGGGCTTTGGAGAATAAAGGCGACTCAGTGGAAATCCAAGACCATGCAGAGACCTCCCCACCAAAAAGGAGTTTTAAATGAAGAACATGTTTTTCCCAACTGGGGTAATGGTGCTTCTACTAGGTTACTAAAACGAGCTTATTTCTTCTGCAGTCCAAATATAAGGGCTCACCCTGTTCTCATTTTATATATCTATGTAATTTAATTCAAATGGAAAATATCCCAGAGATGCCACTTAATCTTACCCATTGGATTGGCAAAAATCCAGAGGTTTGACAATATACTGTTGGCAAGATCTGGGAAGCAGGCATTTTCGAGCACTGCTGGGAGAAATATAAAATGATACAGGCTCTGTGGAGGGGATTTTGG
The DNA here is from genome assembly GCF_002837175.3 of Physeter macrocephalus. Lineage (NCBI taxonomy): Eukaryota > Metazoa > Chordata > Mammalia > Artiodactyla > Physeteridae > Physeter > Physeter macrocephalus. Next base: position 67,173,205 of record NC_041227.1, read on the forward strand.
CAATATCTTCAAAAAGGCTTTTGGCAGTATCCCTTTAAGCTAGCAATATCACTTCTAGGAATCTACCGGGAAGAAATTCCTCCACAGACAGGAAACAAATGCATGCACAAGGTATTCACTGCATCATAATTTGCAATGGAAAATATCAGAAGTGACCTATAAGTCTATCACAGTGGGGACTGGCTGAATAAATATGGTGGATCCACACAATGGAATGGAATACTGGGTGAAAGAATGGCAAGCTGATAATATGACCATATGTTAAATGAACTCAAGGGGGAGAAAGTTGACGTAGAATGCAATTTTTTTCTCTTTGAAAGAGGGAAAATAAGAATATATGCTCCTGGGACTTCCCTGGTGGCGCAGTGGTTAAGAATCTGCCTGCCAATGCAGGGGTCATGGGTTCGATCCCTGGTCTGGGAAGATCCCACATGCCACAGAGCAACTAAGCCCATGCGCCACAACTACTGAGCCTGCGCTCTAGAGCCTGTGAGCCACAACTACTGAGTCCGTGCACCTAGAGCCCGTGCTCCGCAACAAGAGAAACCACCGCAATGAGAAGCCCGTGCGCCACAACAAAGAGTAGCCCCCGCCTGCCGCAACTAGAGAAAGCCTGAGTGCAGCAACAAAGACCAGATGCAATCAAAAATAAATAAATAAAATAAATTAACAAAAAACACCTATAAAAATAGATTTCTCTAAAAAAAAAATGGTACAAATGAACTTATAAAAAAAAAAAAGAATATATGCTCGTATTGGTTCTGTTTGTACAAAGAACCACCTGGAAGGCACATGCACAAGAGTGACTTCTCAATGTAAACTTTTTATATTGTCTTTATTTTTGAATGATTTAGTTGGAACTATTTCCTACTCAAGAAACTAAAATAAACTTAAAACATTAAATGTCCAAAAGGGCTAGTTCAGATTTTTTAAAAGTATAGTGAGAAACGCTGTGGACACTCCCACCTAAGGTCCAAGGGTGTGGTCTGCCGGAGGGAGACAAGAGTAGCTGCCATGGACCTCGGGACCCCGAAGCTTGCTCGAAAGGACACAGTATTTTCGGAGGACAAGCTGCCTTCTTTTAAGAGATCAGTCTGTAATGTGTCAGAGTTAAGAATGAAATGATGACAAAATATGGTTTCTGGACATTGAAACAACAGTTTCTGAGCTAAGCCAGTAGGCTGGTGGTGACCTGCTCGTTTACTTGAGGGCTAAGTTTTTTTTTATGAAATGGCTAGACAAGATGAGAAAGGAAAAAGAGAAAAAGAAAAAAGGAAAGGAAGATTGAGACCTGTCCAGATGGCTTGTCTGGAACTCGTGGTTTCCTAGTGCTTACCGGGAATGGTCAGGTTCCTCCCCAGGTGATAGTTCTTGGGATTCCCTCACTAGCATATGCAACAACAAAGCCGTGAGGCTCAGAGGAGCAGAGTAACTTGCCCAAGGTCACAGAGCAATGAAGAGGAAGAACTGGGGTTAAGAACCCATCAGCTAGCTGCTAATCCTGTGTTCACTACACCCTGCTGCCCGCCTGCCTGCATGCCTTCTTCACCTCCAGGAATGCCAGAGCTCCAGCCCCACTGGCCTTTCTATGCCACCCCATACCCACCTTCAGCCCCATCCCAGCCTCCTGAACCTACAGCCTCTGCAGAGACACGTGTGGCAGGGTGGGGACAGGACAGTCTGGCAAGCACCTGCCAAGCCTAAAGAGGAATCACTATTTGTCTCCAGCTGCAGGTTTCCAGGCAGGAATGCGGGCTCAGTTTTGTTGGATGAGATTTTTCCAGAGAAGTCCAGTTGTATGAGAAAGCTTCTAATCTTTAAATGTTGACAAGTAATTAAAATTTTTTTAGAGCTCTGGACAGGCCCAACAAAAGAGGCCTCTAGTTTCCAACCTAGTAGACAACTAGGCAGAAGATGGGAAAATCTCCCACTCCTCCAGTTATTTCCTTATCTCAATGCCACGGACCCTTTTTGGGGAGGGGGAAGGAAGACCTCTTTAAGGAAATATCTTTAGAACAGAATCTATTAGACAAAGAGCATGACTGTTTGGGAGCCAAGTAAACAAACATTGGCTCTGAGACACATTTTTCTCTTCAAATACTCCATGTGCACCTCCAGGCTGGTTCTGGGCCTTTAAGTTACATCCTGTCTTCTGAAAGCCCGAAACAATATCCCTGTCACTCTTCCTTTGCATTTTCTGTATAACTCAAATTCCCAGGGCCCAGTTTACTGCCAAATTACCTGAGATAAACAAGTCATGCTAAGATTCTCTTTTCCTTTCCAAACCTAAACAGCAGCTGGCAGCTAGAAATGGTTATTTATAACCTGCACACCGTTCCGCGCATTTGCTTGGTTTAGAAATGCTTAGCCGTGCATTCTTCAGCCAGCTACATAAACAGATGAGAGCCTGGGGACGATGCTGTGCGGTGGCTGAGAGGCTAGGCTCTGGGTCAGCCTGTCTCGCTCAGCCACTAATTACCTGTTTGGGAATCCTAAGAGTTCCAATTCCATTTTTAGGGTTAAGATAGTACATGTGAAACACTTAGAACACTGCCCTGCACATAGTAGGTACTTAGCAGTTAGCAGTTTCCTTCCGCAGAAACAGCTGTTTGTGGATCTGAGGGAGTTCCATTGAACTCTGCGGCCCAAACATATCCTGAATCTGCTCCATCCTCTCAATCATCCCTTTGTGTGCCCTGTCATCTTTCCAATAGCCACCTGGTAGGTCTCCACCCTCCACTATTGCTGGCTTTTCCCACTGCAGCCATCTAAAAATAAGGCCAAAAGTCCAAGTGATGACACTTGCCTGCCTGACCATCCTCTGGTGTATTTCACTTGGTACATTTCCCTATTCCCTCCCTCACATTCACACCTCTGCAGCCCCTACTCTGTCTTCTGCTCCTTGGACTCAGGATCCATTCCGGCCTCCGGGCCTTTGTCCTCGTCCCCCTAGGTCTTCTCATGCTGGCTCCTTCTCATGAATCAGATCTCAGCTTAAAGGGACCCACTTGCTCAGGGTGGACTAGCCCCCAATCCTACCTACTTTAATCTTCTGCATAGCACTTATCTGATCTTTATTTGCTGATGTAGTCTGCCTGCCTCACTAGATATCAGCTTTGTGAAATCAGAGGCTGCTTGTCTGGCTTTTTTTATCACTGAATTTCCCACACCTGGAACAGTGCCTGAAATGGAGTAGGCTGGTAGACATTTCTGAAATCGATGAATGAGTGAATGACCAAATTTCTGAATGGACAATGCTGGAAGGGCAGGAGGCATGATTATGAACTGCTGTAAAGACTTCATCTTCTCTTGCAATGTGCTTTCCTGACCCTTTCCCCCTGCTCTTTCTGGGATGGTGAAATGAAATAAGACAAAGTAAGTTTAATACACCATTGGAGTGCACAGCAACGAAGACCCAACGTAGCCAAAAAGAAATTAAATTTTTTAAAAAATACACCATTGGAGATAATTGGAAAATATTGATTTTTTCCATTTGAAATAGTGATGATAAGTAAATGCCACACATCTGTCATCTAATCAGTGGTCTACGTGATGACACGCTTCCCAGGCTAAAATGGACTTTGGTCTACCTCTGTATCCCGTCATACAAGCTCCCAAACGTACTCCCACTCCAAACCCCACCCAGCCCCCTCCTCCCATCCCAGCTCCCCATAGAATACAAGTGAGGACACTGACTGCATTTGTGAAAATATGTGTATGTGTGTGTATATCCAAATTCAAGTATCTTTTGAGTATTTTCATCCCCCCCAAAAAAATGATCAGCCAAACAATCTTGGAAAACATGAGACTGGTTCATGAGATCCCCAGAATCCTAAGGAAAAAGATGCATTTGTTCCTCTGATAGCTAATTGTTACTGAGAGCCTATTAAGTGCTGGGCACCATCCTAAGGGCTTTGGATAGATGAATTCACTTGGTTCTCAGAGCAGCCCTATGGGAAGGTCCTACTGTTACCAAGCTTGCTCTGCTCGCAGCACGACAGGCCAATAAGTTGGAGACGAGGTGTTGAGGCAAAGGGTATGACGTTATAAGGAAAGCCAGCAGACCAAGAAAACGGCAGACTAATGTCTCAAAATAACCATCTTATGGGGTCTGGATGCCAGTTTCTTTTATAGAATCAGAGAGGAAGTAAAGTAAAAAGGCATAATAGAGAGGGAGAGGTAGTGAGGAAGTAAAAAGGGCCATCAGTCTTGCAAAACATCTCCTGGAATGGCCAGCCTTGGTGAGGGGACGTGTTAATTTCATCCATTTACATGTGGGCAGGGTCAGATTGTCTCCCTGTGAGCTGAACAGAGGCACTTTAGTTCAACATTCAGGCAGAGGGGCAGGGTTCCCTGAGGCAGGCCATTATGTATGATTATAATAACAAAAGCAACCGAAAAGCAAAGGTTAAAGTCAAAGAAACAGATCCAACATGGAGTCCGATTTAGCTCTTCCCAGTTACATTCTACTAATCTCCGTTTTACAATTTAAGAGGCTAGGTACTGAGATGAAGTAACTAACACCCCTCCCCCAGCCGGGATCACGTGGCTGGGAAGAGGAGTCGCCAGAAATCGAAGCCCTTTTGCCTAACTCCATGAGCTCTGCTCCTTCCACCCCTTTCCAGGGTGAGGAAGGCTCAGGTGAGCATCGACATGGAGAGAGGGAGAGGAAAGTCTAAATTCTTGGCCCTGGTTTTCATAGTTCCACTCTGCAGGCTTGAAATGAAATCTCCGTCCCAGTGGAGGCAGGAGGCAGAACTTCTGAGCAGGCTCATTACGAGAAAGGCTTTGTGGTATGGGTAGGGGTGCCGGACTGAAAGCGATTTGAGCCTTGTTCACCTACTCTTGGGCTGCCCATCGGCGGCTCTTAACTACACCCCGTGCCTCGGCCTCCACATCTGATAAATGACAGTGATCAGACTACATCCAAAGTCACTCGCTGGCCGAACCCAGCCCGTATACATTTGTCTGGTCTCCAAACTGTTAAAAAAGATTTTTTTTTTTCAGCCAACATTTAAAGCTTGGGAGATGTCACATTTAAAAATCCTGAGTTCTGGATTCTTTTGAAAAACTGAAAAATCTGTCAACACAGGACCTGCGTTCCTGTCTGGCAGCCATTGTCACGAGCTGAGGGCAATGCCCACCAAATGGCATGGTGCCCTCTCAGCCCTCCCCGCTCCCCAGCTGTCTCCCTACCACAGAGGTCAAGTCCAAGTTGCCGTTTATCAGCAGGTCTGAGAGGTTTTTCCCTACAGTAAAGATGCAAGCGAAGGTTCATGTGTCCACGTCTCCAGCAAGACTGAATCATCATCATTATCAAAAGTACTTAACACGTGTACTTCTCATGTGCCAACCCCTGATCTAAGGGCTTGGCAGCTACTAATGTATTTAATTCTCACAACAACCCTAGGAGGTGAATACATGTATTATCTCTATAGTATAGATGACAGAGAGATGGAGGAAGACACGTGCTTCAAGAAATTAGTAGAGGGACTTCCCTGGTGGCACAGTGGTTAAGAATCCGCCTGCCAATGCAGGGGACACGGGTTCGATCCCTGGTCTGGGAAGACCCCACATGCCACAGTGCAACTAAGCCCGTGCACCACCACTACTGAGCCTGTGTGCTGCAACTACTGAAGCCCATGCGCCCTAGAGCCGGTGCTCTGCAACAACAGAAGCCACCACAATGAGAAGCCCGCGCAACGCAATGAAGAGTAGCCCCCGCTCGCCGCAACTAGAGAAAGCCCGCACCCAACAACGAAGATCCAACACAGCCAAAAATAAATAAATAAATTAATTTTAAAAATTAGTAGGCAACAGATTTCTTTAGGAAATTCCCAGATATGCAAAGTGTATTTAGGTGTTGAAAAAACCCGATGCAAATCAGCATAATGAAATAAACCCTGGCCACTGCTGCCATTTATTACCTGCCTGGTCCCTGCAGGCTTCTAAACTTATGACCTCTCTACAGGATCCTCAGTGTTCTGAGATATATCAGCATTCCCCAAATGGGATTCTGGACTAGATCTGTCAAGTCCCTTTCAGCTCTAACCTTCTGTGATTTTATGTCCGTTCATACAATGTATCTAATTAGTTTGGGACCCTTTGGAGTGGAAACACACACACACACACACACAATGCATTGCAAGTTCACTTAGAGTTTAAAAAAGTGTTGTAGTCCCTGCAGGGGACCTGTGGTTGGTGACTAGACATCTGTGATATTCCAACTTCCTGCCAGGTGCTGCATTCACCTGTAACTTTCCTATCCCCTAAGGACATAAGTCAGAGGCTGTGTCTGGAGAATCCATCAGCTAAGGGTGGTCAAGGTATAATAGCATCGGACTCCAAAATGAGTCGGGAGGTAGGAGTGACAGTGACTTTACTGGGATAGGGAATGGGGGAGCATGAGAATGCCAACTGAAAAACTGAGGAAGAACAAAATAAAACTAGAGGCTCTGGGGTATAGTAAAGGTAGCTAGGCTAGAGTATATTATTAGGACTGCATTGAATTGCTGCAAAGGACAGAGTCTGGAGGAACCATACTTGTCCACCAGAGAAAGAGAAACCAGCTGAGGCCTCTGGAACTTGGCCTGGAGGCTTGTCTACAAGGGCCTTTTCTCTGCTTAATGAAGACCAGCCAGCAATTCACTAAGGAACAAATGGATTCATCTCTTTCCTGGTTACAATGTCAACCCAGCAAACACTCATGGGCATCTCCCTGTACCAGTCCTTGGGCCAAGTGTCGGGCAAGCAAAGGAACGAGAATGGGTCTCTACCCACAGAGAAGGAGAAAGGCATGGAGCCCAGTACCTGCGACATAGCACCATGCCTGAGAGGCCACAGGATTCCACCACGTGGGAGGAATTAAGACTGCAGGTGACGTTACTCACTGTAATCTACAGTGTGAAAGTGACATGAAAGAAGGGCACAGTTGGCAGGGAGCACAGCAAAGGCAAGGCAGGGAGGTGGGAAAGGATACGGGGTGCTTAAGAGACGGCCAGCTTTCTGAGGTGGCTTGGCTAGGGGCTGAAATCCCAGATGCCTGTAGGGTCAGGCCAATATTCTCAATGCAAGAAGTAAACACTTGATGACTGGCACCACCAGCCAGAAGACTGAGTCAAACTGTTATCACATGCCCAAGGTCAAGGGGGTGGCCACTGGGGCTGTGTAGGAAGGCAGGTCTACACAGCCCCAGGGCCAAAGTTCCCTTTTATCAAGAGACTGAAATGTCCAGGTTTTTATGGGAAATCATTATTTTTAAATGTGGGAAAACACATCTATGGACCCAGTTCAGCCCCGTATAAAACCTCTGGGCAAGAGAGTGGGTGGGTGAGTGTATAAAGATGAAGAGGGAGACCAACTGAGGGATAGGGGAAAGGAGGGGGACTGCTTCCCCAGGAAAATTCTCCGATTAAAGGTGCTATGTCCACAGGGCAATTGTTAAGGTTACAAGGGTCAGGCTGTTCAAAACCCCATGGGGTGGACTTCCCTGGTGGTCCAGTGGTTAAGACTTTGCCTCCCAATGCAGGGGGTGAGGTTCCATCCCTGGTTGGGGAGCTAAGATCCCACCCACATGCCTAACGGCCAAAAAACCAAAACCTGAAAGAGAAGCAATACTGTAACAAATTCAATAAGGACTTTAAAAATAGTCCACATGAAAAAAATCTTTAAAAAACCCCCAAAATACCCATGGGGCACCAGTAGTCAGTCCAGTGGTATTAACGGATGCTTTCTTATTCCTACATAAAGTGCTCTGTGAACAGCTCCAAGCTCCTCCTTCCAACCAACCATGTTGCTCCTCGTAAGCCCCCTCCTATGTGGACATAGAGGAGCAGCCACAGGGTCAGATCCAGGAGGGAGCCAAGAAAGTAGTCGAGGACAGTGTCTTTTAAACCAGCCTAACGGGCAAGCCTCACCCACAGACTCACTCCCCAGGTGTAAGAACCTAGCCACACACTGGCAGGGACAGGGCTGGGCTGGGTCTTTGATGACACACTAGAGTGTAAACTTTATTCAGCTGAGTCCTGGTTCTGCCACCAACTAGCTGTGTGGTGTAAAATGAGCACAATTACAACATCATATTGAGCTGTCTGAAGGACCAAACTGGGTCTTCTACAGCAGAAGTTGGCAAACTTCTCCTGTGAAGGGCCAGACAGTAAATATTTTTGGCTTTGGGGGCCATCTGTTCCCTGTCACAATGAGTCAGCTCTGCCACTGAAACATGAAAACAGCCATAGACTGTTGGTGTGCATTTGTATGCAAATAGGTGTGGCTGTGTTCCAATAAAACTTTATTTACAACAGCCAGCAGAGGACCAGAGTGCTTTGGGTGTGGGGAAGACCTTTACAAATGTTATCTTCCGGGGATCCCCATGTTGGACTATAGTTACCTGTTTATGTCTGGCTTTCTCACTCGACTATGAAGTTCTTCAGTGAAGAGAATATATCCCCCCCCCTCACCTTTTTTTTTTTCCAGATTAAAACTAAAAGAACAAGTAAAGCACAGTATGGCACACAATGAAGTACGTAGAGGTTTGCAAAATTGTCCCAGTTAATACTAGAGCAGGACTGTAACTTCAAATGCCTACAGAGGGGACTTCCCTGGTGGTCCAGTGGCTAAGACTCCACGCTCCCAACACAGAGGGCGTGGGTTCGATTCCTGGTCAGGGCACTAGATCCTACAGGCCACAACTAAGAGTTCGCATGACACAACTGAAGATCCCTGCATGCCACAATAAAGATCCTGCATGCCGAAACTAAACCCCGGCACAGCCAGATAGATAGATAGATAGATAAATAAGTAAACATTAAAAAAAAAAAAGGCCTACAGGGGCCCAGGCAGGTACCAGAGGCAATGAGGGAAGCCAGCCAGGTAGAGGCTGTGATGGATTGGAAAAGGCACCTCCCTTCTAGGGGGCAGTCTCCACTTAGCTCCAGCTGAGGGAACTCTTGCCATGCAGAATTTCAATTCAGTGTTAACTTTATTGCTTTTTATTGAGATTGATAAATCTACTTTACTGATATTTTAAAGAAAACACCATAATCAGAGATTTATGAGAAATCTCCCAATTTTTCAATGTTGACAACTAATTCAAAAAATTAAAAAACATTATGGGCCAAATAAATATGCCTGTGGGCATATTTATATAGTGTGCAACCTCTGATATAAAGACTTCATTTTTAAATTTGCTACATTTCTATTTTTTAGGGTTAAAAAATTTTAACTTACATGCTTTTGAAAAATCAACTTTAAAGAAAATTTGGAGAAGACTACAGTAAACTCCCATCTACTCTTCACCTGGATTCAATCTAATTCATCTTGATATCTCTAGATCCCAGCACACAGAAGGAGCTGAATGTGGTAACTGAAGGAATGCCCCCAAGAAAAATAAGCAAAACAGAGTGTGCCAAGTTCCTGAGAGCTAAAACGACAGGAAGGAATGAATGCTGAGGAACAGCAAGGAAAAAGAAATCAATCAGATAAAAGGATGGAAGCAAAGGAGGAAGAACCGGCACAGAGACTAGACGGACCACAGGTTTATTTTGCCTGCTGAATGCTTTCTATGTTTTATTTTATTGTTATTTTTTTTCTTGCTTTATTTTAAGTAGGAAGAGAAACAGACAAATCACCAGGAGCCCAAGTAAACACCACACAAGAACAGAAAAGATCAGACACGGTGACTGGACTTTCAGCAAAACCTAACTAATTCAACCATCACCCATTTTGCAGTTTGGGATTATTTAGACAAGCTAGGCTAAATTTCATCTTGGCATTATTAATTCTTTGAGAAAGTCTGCTAGGCAAATGAACAGTATAAACAGGGGAGACATCGAATACTTGCTCTGGGGGGAACCAAAGCAAATGCCTAGCTTTAAAATCCTTTCTAATTATCTCCATGTGCTGAACTTTTGTCTAATTATTATGTTCCTGGAAAGCTGAGTAGAATTTTTTTTTTCTCGGCCATCTCATATTTTAAAAGCAATGGGGGAAATTTGACTTTGACATAAAGGTGAACATTTACATAGGCAGGAGACTCACACATCGCCAATTTACTTTCATGTAAATAAACCATTTCAAACACAGGGTTTTCTTTTAAACAAAGAGTGAGCTAATTACAAAGATTATTATTTGTTAGAGAGTTTCACCATATTCCCTCCTACCTCTTCTGTCAGCAATGCAGAAGAAGTCTGCACATTGACAGGTAATGACAGCATCAGCTACCACATAGGTGTGTTTTTTACACACCAGACTTGGTGTTAAGTGCATTCATGCATAGTCTCATTGAATTCACAATAATAGATTCACAGAGTGAGCTAATTACAAAGATTATTATTTGTTAGAGAGTTTCACCATATTCCCTCCTAATAAACCATTTCAAACACTGGGTTTTCTTTTAAACAAAGAGTGAGCTAATTACAAAGATTATTATTTGTTAGAGAGTTTCACCATATTCCCTCCTACCTCTTCTGTCAGCAATGCAGAAGTCTGCACATTGGCAGGTAATGACAGCATCAGCTACCACATAGGTGTGTTTTTTACACGCCAGACTTGGTGTTAAGTGCATTCATGCATAGTCTCATTGAATTCACAATAATAGATTCACCAACGGATGGGCACACAAAACGAGGTAAGCTTCATCATCATCTCCACTTTATTGACAGGAAAACTGAGGCTCAGAGAGGTCAGAGTACACCGCTGGGATTCAAATCCAGGGCTATTTGGTCTGCAAAACCTATGAATATTACACCACGCTGCATCGCAGAGCCAGATAGAACCTGCCGAAAGTCAAACCCAATGGGCCAGAAAAAATGTTGTGAAAAGCTATGCTGACTAGGACAGGAGGAATAAACCAAACTACAATCCAGTTTGGGGATACTTAGCAGACATTTAAGCTTTTGTGGGTTTAGGAAGTAAACATCTTTCTAACAAGGCTGGACTTGGCTTATCTATCTAGTTGGCTAGAATCAAAATTCATCATGGTATGCCTCACTTTACCCAATACATATATGCCTGGAAAATTGTGCAGAGATCAAAGTTTTAAAAATTGCAAAGGAAAAAAAAATTGCAAAGGAAAAAGGGATCCTTTGAATGCTAAATCTAATCTTAGGGCAAACACTTGCATAGAACAAATTTTTCCTTTTTGTAACCAATCTGAAAATGGACAAGTTCCTCCACTGGGCCATAATAATGCTCAGGAGCACTGAGATGGTAACAGTTAGAACTGACTGAACAGACTTCTTGAAAATGGTCTACAGCAATGTTTCTCAAAGTGTGTTCCACAGATCCTGGGAGGAAGAGGGGTTACCAAGGACAAGTATTATCTTCATCATAATTCTAAGATTTTTTCATTGTGTTGGTATTTGCACTGATGATGCAAAAGCAACAGTAGGTAAAACTGCTGATAGCCTGAGTGGCTACAAGGCAGCGGCACCAAACTGTATCAGTAGTCATTATACCCTTTAGTGCCATGTGCTGACGATAAAACAAACAAAAAAAAACATTTTCACTTAAGAATGTCCTGATGAAAAAAAAAAAAAAAAAAGAATGTCCTGATGAAACAGTAAAAATTAATTTTATTAAACCTGAACCCACATCTTTTAAATATTCTGTGTGAAAAAATGCAAAGTACACATAAAGCACTTCTGCTATAAGCCAAAGTACAACAGATGATCCTAGAAAACACTTGTGTGTTTAAGTTGCCAGCTGAAGTAGCCACATATTGTATCAAATGTCATGTTTACTTGAATGAACAACTAGTAGACAAACTATAGTTATTCAGACTTGAGTATCTGGCAGACATTTTCTTAAATACAAAAGTGAGCATGTCACTTCAAGGAAACAACTGATGGTATTTGTTGCCAATGATAAAATTCAAGCTTTCAAGTGAAAACAAGTAGGAAACTTGTTTCCAGTACTTTGAGTTTAATAGCTTCCCAATACTTAAACTCTTTTTTTTTAAAAAGGGATACTAAGGAATGTGATTTTTTGATATTGTGTAATGACATGCCATTTAATATTTTATTTCCAATGTCAACATTTAGAAGATCTGCATAACTCAGTGAACTTTCCAAATGACCAATGCCTAATGTTACAGACCAATGGGCTTTAATGTAACAGAGTACAAACAAAAGTTCACCAATATGGTTTCAGATGCCACATTGTGACTAACCTTTGAGATATTACCACTTGCTAAGTTTCAGAATACTATCAAAGAAGAATGTTTACAGCTATCTGAAAAGACAATTAAAATACTCCCTGTTCCAAAAAAAATGTCTGTGTGAGGCCCCATTTTCTTCAAATATATCAGCCAAAATAACAACACAACAGTTTGGTTGCTGAAGCAGAAACGAGTCTAGCTATTTCCTATTAAACCAGATATTAAAGAGATTTAAGAAACTCTAAAACAATATCATGCTTCCTACTAACCTTTCTGGTGGGAAATATAGCCACTTTTCAATAAAAAGTATTATTTATGTTCAGAAGTAATGCATTTATTATTGCTTTTAAATGAGTTGATAAATGACAAATGTCTTAAGATTTTCTTGGCTTTAATTTCTGATATGGTAAATATCATAGATATAATACACACAAAGCTCTCTTGAGGTAAGAGCATAAAGGCATCCTGAGACCAGAAAGATGAGTACTGTTGTTCTACAGCAACATTACATTGACCTTTCCACTGGGCAAACTGGTGAATGACATTTTATACTACCTCTGAAGTACAAAGGGCAAAGATGTCTTTTAAGCACATAACAGATTGTTCAATTAAAATTTTTTTCCACCCTGTGTTAAGCAGATATCACAAAGGAACAACATTTCCCAGAAGTTAGGGACAGTGGTATAATGAGAAAAATTATGTGGATTCTGGCAGACTCTTCCCATTTATAAAATGAGATATCAGGGTAGCTTATTTTTAGAATCATAGAATTCTATGATTCTTATCGGAGATCCCTAAATGATGGCCCACAGGCTGCATCTAGCCTTCAGACTGCTTGGCCATTGTGGCATTTTGAGAAGCACCCCAGGAAACTAATTGGTTGGAGCTGAGTGAGAAGCTTCCCTTTCAGAAAAGAAATTGACTTTTAATCAGAAAAGAAACTAACTTTTAATTACAGCCCAATCCAGCCCACCAGACTTGCCCCTGCAAATATCTGCATTTGCAACTTCTGGAATGATCCCTTTCAAATCTCTAACTCCTTGATTCAGCTCCAGAGACAGTGTCCGGGTTCCTTACTCACTCTGCCACTTGATGACTTTGATTTGGGGCAAGATAACTTCACTTCTCTGAGCCTCAGTGTCCTCATTTGTAAAATGGGATAACACTGACCTCAAAAGACTGTTATGAAGCTTATCGAGTTGCTTGACTAGAGTTCCTGGCACTGAACAGTATCATTAACATCAAAGCACAGAAAGAGTCTCCTCCTCCATCCCCCTTACCACGTCCCATTTCCCAGTAGCTGATGACTGCATTCCCCATGATGATGCTTATTACTTCCATACCAACTCCCGTGTTCCACAGTTCCACGCCCCAGGACACACAAGAACACCCCCCCCACCTCTATTTGTCTTTCCCACCCTAAACCCTGATAAATGGAGTGTCGCCTGCCATATCAGTAAACAAAGGATGTCACAGTCATCAGCAATTGCAGCCCTCCAAGGTGAGCCGGTGAGCCCTGAGGGAACTCAGGAAGAAAAAGAATACCTGCCATTTAGCAGCCATCAGACTGCAGCCACTCCCTACATACTGAACCCAAATAGCTGAGGTGCATATCAAAGGAATGATTTCAGTGAGCCCAGACTCTTGCATCTTCCCATACACAGAAAAGCGCTAAATTCCTTAACTTGGGATATCTGGTTTTCTTTAATTAACAATAATCTTTTGACGTTCAGACTACCTGCCCTTTGTTGCAAAACTCCTATATATGCGGGCTCCCCCCACTTGCCTCCTCTGAGCAGTTCTCTCAGGATTACTTGAGATGCTGCCTAGCGGGGTTGAAGTTCTAAAAACTCCCACCAAATGAAACATAACTCTCAACTTTTAGGTTGTGAATAATTTTTCAGTCGACAACCTTTTCTCTGATGCCCTGGCCAGTACGGGGTTCCAACACAACCACAGGCAGCATAGTGACCAAATCACTGAACACTCCCCCCAGCCTCCTCTTCCCATCCCGGACCACTAAGGCTCCCTTTCCCTCAGACGGAGACCACCTTGGGTCAGGCAGTGGTGGTCCAGGGGTCTGTGGCCTAGGGCTCTGTCCGGGGCGGGGGTTCCTCAGGAGGGATGGGAGAGTAACTGCCCGACCTCCCGTGGGGGCCCATGGACACTCACCGTCCATCCCTAGAGGCGGCGGTTCCGGGTGCTCGAACCGGAAGCGGCCTCAACACTGTTTGCAGTTCCCCTGGTTACTGCGGGGTTCCGGACCAATGGCAATGGAGTTCCACGGAATGAACCCTCCCCCAAAGGGAGTGACAGCACGACCATGCTCTGGAACTCCTCCTCCGGCCCCCGGATCCGCCCCACCTCCCTGGCTGCCAGTCGTTGTGCGCAGGCGCTCTGGACCAGGGCCGTTGGCGGCGTGGTGCGCAGGCGCCCCGGGTTCTGCCAACTGAAGTAGCAATGGACGCGCTGGAGTCGTTGTTGGACGAGGTGGCCCTGGAGGGGCTTGATGGCTTGTGTCTTCCCGCTCTTTGGAGCCGTCTGGAGACGCGAGTGCCGCCCTTCCCGCTGCCTCTGGAGCCGTACACGCAGGAGTTTCTGTGGCGGGCCCTTGCCACGCACCCGGGCATCAGCTTCTACGAGGAGCCTCGGGAGAGACCAGATCTCCAGCTCCAAGACCGGTCAGCGGCCTGGCTCTGCGGGTGGGCGGGGGCAGAGACCCGGGTCTGAAGGAGCTGCGAGGGGGCCAGGTTCTTACGGGAGGGGAGAAAAAGGAGTGGAGCGGAAGAAAGACCCGGAGTCTGATGGAGGCGCAGAGAAAGGCTGATTTGGGGTCCCTCAGGCCTGGCAGGACCCAGGCGTCTGATGGAGTTGGGGGGGGGTCATCTGGTGATGTTCCATTATGTTCGTGTGTGTTTGGGGTGGTGGTGAGCAGGACTGGGAGGATATTCTGTGGGATTTAAAGAGTATTTCCTCTGAAGTGGAGCTTAGGATTGGAGCAGGAAGGCTGTTCAGCTCAAGACTGGAGACAGTTGAGTTCCACAGAACAGAACATTCATTCAGTGCTGGATTAGAGAGCCTAAGGCAACTAGAGATCTTCACGTCGGCAAGCTTAGCAACAACAAGAACAATAATAATAGCTAACATTTATTTAGTGCTTGTTATGGCCTCGCACTATTCTAAGATCTTGTTCCTGGAGTTTCAGGAGACTGAACCCACTTCATTCTCACAGTGACACTATGAGGAAGGTGCTCTTATCTTCCCCATTTTTTTGGGGGGGCGCTGTGCCATGGGTCTTGCGGGATCTCAGTTCCCCATTCAGCACCGAGTCCTCGCCACTGGACTGCCAGGGAATTCCCAGTTATCTTCCCCATTTTGCAGAGAAGGAAACTGAGTGATAGAGATTAAGTAACCCGTCCAAAGTTATGGATATTGTAAGTGACTGAGTGTTGACTCAACCCAGGCCGTCTGTCTCCCAAGTCTGCTCTTAAGCCATACTGTGAGGGTCAGGAGAGGTTCCCAGAGGTAATACTGTCTAAAACAAGACTTAAAGGTTGGATTTAGGTAGCCAGTTGGCAGAGTATTCCAAAGGAAGAGAAGTACGTTAAGTTGGGTTGAAGTGTAGAACTGGAGATAGTGAATGAGGAATAATAGTTGACATTTACATCTATGCTTATTGTAAGCAGGAACTGTTCCAAGATCCTTACGTATAGCAAGTTATTTAAGTTTTACAACAACTTTAGGAGTGGATATTCTTATCCCCATTTCCTGAAGAGAAAATTGAGACGCAGAGAGGGGTCATCAACCCAGAATCTGAACCCAGACTGGGAGAAAGTGGTACCAAGGAGGGGAAGGAGGGACTTTATTGGAGGTGGGGAGTGGCAGTCATAACTTTAGTTTTGATCTCATCAAATCTGAGGCGTAGACAGTTGAAGGCAGGATTAATGTTTGGGGAAAAAACAGGACTGAGGATTTGATGGTGAGAGTTGTTAACATGCAAGTGATAATTGAAACCATAAAAGTGGATGGAAGTACGAGAGGGATAACTAAAGAGATGTGGAAAGGTAACATCTTAAAGTAGGGAAGCCTTGAGTCATGAAGTCCAAACTTGATGGTTTGGAGACCAGGCACTGGACTGGGGGGAAAGCAAAAGGCCATGACTTGGGCCAGGAAGGTGGTTCTGGTTTCAGCATTCAGCGTCCCGGGTGGATTCAGAGGCTCCTAGAAAAGTCTCTTGTCTGGGATAGAGCGACAGGGACGCTGCTTGTTAAGATGACCTGCGTTTGGAAGGCGGTTGCAACCAGGTGATCGCACTTCCTCTCTCCAACCTCTGCCAGAGGGTGTCAGAAGAACACACCAAACATGTTATTTCTGAGGCTGAGCTGTGGTTTGATATCTGTGATCTCCCCCTTAGGTATGAAGAAATTGATTTGGAAACTGGCATTGTGGAGTCCAGGAGGGACCCGGTCCCTTTGGAGGATGTCTACCCCATTCATATGATCTTGGAGAATAAAGATGGCATCCAGGGCTCATGCCAGTACTTTAAGGAGAGGAAAAACATTACCAGTGACATCAGGACCAAGACATTACAGCCCCGCTGTACAATGGTGGAAGCCTTTGGCAGGTAACTGATTTGCATCATGGGAAACTTGTGGGCATCTTCCTGCTTTAAGTTGGGGGTGTGGTCAGAGCTCCCCAACGATGCCGCCCTCGTGCCCATCAGAGTGTGTTGGCCCTGCCCCAAGTCAGTCCTCGGCCTTTACCACTCCCCTCCTCTTGGGGCTAGTTTTGCTGGGGGCGGGGGTGGGGCGCTGCCTTTCTTTTCCCTTTGTGTCCACAGGCTGCCTGGCCCTTTGGGCAGGGCAGGCAGCTGTCATTTGGATCGGTGCCTTTCGCTCTCTTGTCCAGGCTGCATCCTCTGCTGCCCAGCCGTACTTTTGTGGCTCTTCAGTCAGGGTCCCAATTTCCCAGACTGCCTCAAGCCCCTCGCCCCATCCCCACGTCCCTTCCTACTTGACGGAACAGGGAGAAGCTTCCAGTGTGAACTCTCCTAGTTGCCACCTTCTTCCTCAGCTTGCAGGCTTGCCCATATTTCTCTTCCCCTCCCTCACCTCGGGAGACGGGAAACCTGGCCCTTCCTGAGGCAGTCATCTGGATGCTTCTCTTCCTCCCTTTCTCCCCCGTACCTCGTGCTCTTTCCTACCTCTGTCAGCTAGCTCCTCTTTCTCCTTTATTTTCAGCTTTTGCCTGTTGACCAGTACTTTCTCGTCAGCCCATTACCATGGCTCGTTTATCTTAAAACAAGACCTCTTGGCCTTGGATCCCCTGTAGCTGTGATTCTGTTGCTGCAGCCATGCTTCTTGGAAGAAACAGCTATACTCACTCTTTCTCCCTCTTGACCTCCCCTCCCCTCCTCTGGCTCTGGAGCTTTGCAACTTCTGCTTCCTGACCCTCCCCCACCCAGCTTCCTGCTAGCTCAGGAAGAGCTCTCCCTGGTGACTGCACACATGCTCTCTTCACACACATAGGCCTGAATTGGGGCTCCTCGTACATGTCATTTCATGACCTTGACCACAGTTATCGAATCCCAGAGTAAGTGTTCCTTTTCTTCTCTTTCTCTTCAGTAGACTCTGAGCTCCGTGAAGGCAGGTGCCATTTTTATTTATCTTGGCATCTCCGGTATTTTGTGTGTCGCTTAATCAGTGTTGGATAACCTATGAGATGACCAGGGTCAGCAAAGTGGGCCTCAGGCAGGAGTCCTAGAGTCAGCTACTGGGAGATGTTGGAGTTCTGATAGGACAGGGGAGTAAACCACCCTGAACATATTCTTAAAGCAGCAAATCAGCTCCCCTGTTTTCAAACTTTTCTCTTCTCAACTGACCTCTTCCAATTTAACTTAATGAGCCTGTTTCGAGACAGAGAACACAGGTCCTAAGTTTGTGACACACAGACCCAGAAAAGAAGACTTTCTGTCCATCACCTGTATTCACAGCCTAACATTCTTTTTGAAGATGGACCATGCAGACCCTGTGACTATGCAGAAGACTAATTAATGGGTCACAGGCAATGTGAAAGAAGCTGCAGTTAAATGAAAACATAGACAACCTCCTCTTTTTCCTTTTTGCCTGTTCAGTGGGAGCAATGAAGTCATCTGGTATTGGGCAGCAAGGGGGGGCAAGAGGAGGAACTGTCAGACTGAGCGATGTGACTGAAGACAGGCCTTGCGATCAGGCATCTGTAAACCACAGGCTGGGAGCAGTAGATGGTGGCTCTAGGTGGGAGGGGTTGGGAGCCCTTGGGCTCTAATATGGACCCTTGGTGACTCATTCCCCTGGGAGAGGGAGCTCCTCCAACTGGTGCGTCTCGATGCCAAGGAGTGAGTGGGGATGGCTTCTCTGCCAGCCCACCCTTGTGGGATCTCTGGCAGAGCTAGGACCTGAGACAATCTGCCCAAGATGGCCATTTAAGTCAGCAGGTAAGGCGCCAGGGTGGAGTCTCTGTCTTCAGCGCTGTAGACTGTTCGACCTCAGCAGAGAAGTCAGTTTTCCCAGCTGCGACATCTCGAAGCACCTGGCTGGGAAGTGTTCTTGGCCTCTTTTTCGGGCATTATTTTTCACACACCAAGACAGTAGGAGGAACTAATGATTTGTCCCAAGTCTGGTCTCCAACAGGCTGCAGGTCCACTGATGACACAGGGCACTGTTTTTGATTCTGAAGTTTGTTTTATCCATCCAGTTCAGTAGGCAAGTTTGTTCACTTATTAGATATTTGCAGAGACCCTGCTGTGCACCAGAACCATTCTAGGCCCTGAGGATGTCTTGGAGACCGTGATGACAACCTGCCCCCTCTTAGGGCACTTATTGCAGAAATGTGTACCCAAAAAAGTGGCCATTTCTGAGAGTGCCAGGTGCTGTGAAGAGTCTGGAAATGGTCAGAGGCGGGGGATAGACTCTGGTTAGCATTTTCAGGAAGACCTGAGGTGTTGGTATCTGAGCAGTGGCCTGAATGATGAGAATCAGTGGCCTGAAGACGTGAGGGCAGGGCAGCTGGGCAGAGGACCAGCGGGGGCTGTTGTGGATGCAGAGCAGGGCCGTGCGGGTGTGTAGGACGGCCCAGGCCCTGGTTGGGAGTCGCAGGTATGGCCTGAGGGCCCTGGCTGGACGGGGAGGGCTCTGAGCATGGAACTGGTGAGACTGGCTCTGTTCCGCCTAAACACTCTGTGGTTCTAGGATGGAAACCTCCTTAGCTGGGGGATTGTGAACCTCCAAGAAGAAGCAGGAAATGATGGTTCACTAAGGTTCTGCTTTTTCATATTTCGATTTTCTTAAAAATCAATTACAGTTATTTCTTCCTGCGGTGGCTTCTGATTTGCAGGTGGGGGAAGAAACTGATCATCGTTGCCTCCCAAGACATGCGGTACCGGGCCTTGATCGGCTTGGAGGGTGACCCCGACCTGAAGCTCCCCGACTTCTCCTACTGCATTTTGGAGCGATTAGGCCGGTCCCGGTGGCAAGGGGAGCTCCAACGAGACCTCCACAGCACTGCTTTCAAGTGAGGGGATGCTTTGCTTCTCTTCTGTAAATGCTGGGGCTCCCTGATCGTTGGGCCCTGCCACCTGGGCAGTCCCCACATCCATGGTGATTGGAAGCATGATGCTTTCTCATTGAAGAGACCCTGGAAAAAAGACCAAAAAAAGGGGACTCCTTGGCAGTCCAGTGGTTTAGACTCTGCCTTTCCATTGCAGCGGGGGGCATGGGTTTGATCCCTGGTCTGGGGAACTAAGATCCTGCCTGCCTCATGGTGCAGCTGAAAAAAGAATAGAAAGACCCTGGGGTGACCATAGAATTTATTGTCCAAACCAGACATTTTGAGAGTGGAAGGTGGTGGAGCTGACCAGAAGGAACGCCAAGGCAATGGCATAAACTGAGACCACCTGGCGAGCCAGAATGCATGGCAACCCTAGTTATTGGCCGCTATATGATTAGAGATCCATGTCTGATTAGCTCCTTGCTAATATAACCCTTAACTGTCTCCCGCGCCAGCCATCCTTTCCCACTCCATTTCCCCTCTCCTCTACCCCCATCTCCCCATCCACCTCTCTTGGGGGTCTGGGGTGTGCCTTAGGCTGAGGCACGGCTGTTCTTTCCAAGGCCATTGTCACATAGCAACTGTTAGGTTGGCTGGGTAGGAGGTGTCTTTGGTGTTCATGTCCTCCACACTGTGGGGTGAAAGCAACCAGCAAAGCCAAATGACCGCGCACTCTCTTCCTCTCCTCCAGGGTTGATGCTGGGAAGCTCCACTATCATAGGAAAATTTTGAACAAAAATGGGCTCATTACGATGCAGTCACATGTGATCCGATTACCCACCGGAGCCCAGCAGCACTCAATCCTCCTCCTCCTGAATCGGTTTCACATGGACAGGTACAGTGTGAGACACCAGAATGCTCCCATACCTCTGTCTTTCAGCCATGTGTATTATACCTTTAAAAATCCTAGAGGCCAAATCAGAATATGACTAGCTTTCAAAAAAAGATATTTACCACCTATTTTGGATTATGAGAATAAGTCTTGCTTATTTAGAAAATCTGGAAATTTTATAGAAAAGAAGGGCAAAAAATACCTATCACCCCACAGCCCAGCAATAGGAACTATTAACATTTTGGTGAAATTTGGGAGTGTAAAAATAAAAGTAAATAAGTCAAATTTGATTTGTTATGGTGACAGAGTTCTCTGGGTAGAAGAGAGAACAATGGACTAAGTCAAGATCTGTATTTAAATCTTTGCTCCTAATTTGGGCACGATCACTTGACCTATTTGAACCACCGTTTCCTCTTCTGTAGAATGGCCACGACAAAGCTTGGTACTAGGTCATACGCAGTGGATATCTGTGCCTTCATCTATTCTTTGATTCATTGAAAGGCAGTAAAAATGGAGAAATGGGCATCTCTGGATCCCATATATATGCCCTCCCTGCTGCTAAACCTGTGGGCAGTTAAAGCCAAGTTCACCTTCCCCAGCTGCATGACAATACCTTCCTCTCCGCCCCTCCTCCAACACCCCCCCACCCCTACACAGCTGGGGTAGCCCTTGGCTCCTTTAATAGCTTCCTTTGGCGTCCATTAGCTTCTAAGCATTTATTATGACATCCACTTCACAATAAAAATGCAAAGGAAGGGAAAGTCAGTCACGCCAGCGAAGTGAGAGGTAGAAACCAGGGCTTCAGAATCAGAGAGGTGTCCTGATTACTGCAGAGGGCACTGTATTTCGAGGAAGAAGACCTGGGTTCACATTTTTGTGCCTGAATTTTAGAAAAGTTTAACTTCTTTATGAAATAATCCTTATCCTTTCTTACCAAGTGATTTATAAGGAAATGTGTTGGTGCTTCCTAAACTTTAAGGTATTGTCAACTCAAAAAATATTCACAATCTAAAAGTTGAGAGTTATGTTTTATTCGGTGGGAATTTTTAGGATTTCAAGCCCAGGGCAGGTAGTCTGAATGTCAAAAGATAATTGTTAAAGAAAACCAAGTTAAGAAATTTAGCGCTTTTCTGTGTTTGGCAAGGTGCAAGAGTCTGGGCTCACTGAAATCATTCCTTTGATATGCACCTCAGCTATTTGGGGCCAGTGTCCTGTGTTTTCACATCCTGAGTTTCCTCAGGGCCCACCGTGGGGAGTGGCTGCAGTCTGATGGCTGCCAGATGGCAGGTATTCTTTTTCTTCCTGAGTTTGCTCAGGGCTCACCGGCTCCACTTCGAGGGCTGCAATTGCTGATGACTGTGACATCCTTTGTTTACTGAGATGGCAGGAGATACTCCATGTATCAGTATGATCAAAAGATGTAAGGCATTTTAAAGAATCATTTCATGACAGTTTTAGCCGCGGAGGCTAGTCTACGCTGCCACTAGTCCGGTGACCTTGGCCGTGAGACTGAACCACTCAGCCCCAGTTTTTGCAGCTGTAAAGGACAAGGAGTTGGGCTGGATGTTCTCTGAGACCTAAGACCACAAGGTTCTGTAGTTTGATATTGTTGTCATTTAAATCTTGTCATCTTTAAAAAACAGGCAGTCTTTAACAATAGGTCTGGAAAAAAGTGAAGTGTTTTATGTTTCTCACAGGAGGAGCAAATACGACATCCTTATGGAGAAGCTCTCAGCTGTGCTGAGCACACGGAGCAACCGGACAGAGACGCTGGGGAAGCTGAGGGAGGAACTGGTGAGCTGCCCCTGCCCGTGTGGGGGGCTGGACCCATTTGTAACGCAGTGGGGAGCATCGTCAAGTGTAGATTTCAGCGCGCTGCAGTTGAGAACCCTGTCGTGGACTTGACCATCCCTAGCTGTTACCGAGTCCAAGCCCGCTCTGCCCGCTGCACAACAGGCCGGTAAATCGGGAGACGAGGAGGTGTTGAGGCAAGGGATAATGACTTTATTCGGAAAGTCGGCAGACCGAGAAGATGCGGACTAGGGTCCCCACAAACCATCCTATCCGGGTCTGGATGCCAGTTTTTTTTATAGAACAGAGTGGGGTGGGAGGTGAGAAGTAAAGTAAAATGGCCATCAGTTTTGCCTGGCTTGGCCAGCATCAGGGAAGGGATATGTTAATTTTTTCTTTTCTGCAGCCATTCACAGGTGGGCAGGGTCAGATTGTCTCCCTGTGAGCTGAACAAAGGCACTTTAGTTCAACTTTCAGGCAGAGGGGCAGGGTTCCCTGAGGCAGGCCATTATGTATGATTATAATAACAAAAGCAACCGAAAAGCAAAGGTTAAAGTCAAAGAAACAGATCAACATGGAGTCAAAATTGGCTCTTCTCTGTTACATATCCATGAAACAGCAGAACTTTCCTTTGCTTTACTGAATGAAAGAGGGCTCAGTCTTTAAGTCCTTCCTGCTCTTGGGTGGCCTCCAGTTTTCCCGGGGATTTGCGCCAAGTCCTGCTATAAAAGTTCCTGTGGAATGGTGAATCTGAGCATTTAGATTTACTTTCATAATCAAGCTTATAATTTTGTTCCCAGTGGTTTTATCCTGAAATAACAGAGTGACTACTGAGAAGGAGGAGAGACAACACAGGGAGAGAAGCAGTTATGGACCTGCTTCATCTTTGGGTCCAGGAACAGAGGCAGTGGTGACGTGAGAGTGGGAGGAAGAGCACAGGGGTGATGCTGCTTCCGGTCTGATTTGAGCCCTCTTCGGTAGAAGTTAGGAAGGAGCCAACAGTGGAAACGGGAGGAAAGTAAGACTGCCCTGTAGGTTAAACAGTAGGATTTGAAGTCAAGATTTGGGGGTGCTAGTAATTAGTCCCCAAAGGAGCATGGCTTGGAGTCTGGTTGTAGACTCCAGGTAGATCCTTCTTGCTCCTCACCTTGTGCTGCCCCCGGGGGCCTCTGCTCTCTGATTTCACTGCGTGAGGGAAGGGCTCTCTCCCCTCCTGCTAAATGCACTGTATGCCCAAGTCTCTTTAAAGCAGAGGTATAAAGCAAAGCTTGTGGGTCAGATTCGGCCTGCACATTGTTGAAAAGAACTTTGACCTAGTATCTTTTAAAAATTGAGATTTTGCCTCAAAATCTAGGTTATCAGCTTCCCCTGAAATATCAGAGGCTCTGGCCAGCCTGGGCCCGTGGTCCCTTGTGAGAGCAGTTATCTGGAGCTGGCTGTGTGCTGGCCGCCCACCCCAGGCCCCTCACCTCTGTCAGCTTTCGGACACCCAGGCAGTGCCGTTTGTCACTTTATGAGCACTGCTGTTCAGGAGGAAAGAAAGATTTCTCAGTATCTGAGTGTCTGTCAAAAGTGGGGAATAAAAGGTAGACTGATAAGGCCTCTTCCTGAGAGGCCCTAGTCAAGATGAAGGAAAGTCCTACAAGCTCAAAGAAATATCTGCCCGCTTTGCTCTTTATATTGTTCATCCAGCCCATGCAGACACTGAAGATCGAAACCCTCTGCCCTGCTGAGTCACTCAAGGGTAGAGAAACTGAGCAGTCTCAGGTCAACGCTGTGGACGATCTAAGTGACAAGATTTGACTGATACAGGACACTGTTTATTTTATTTATTCATTCATTCAACAAATACTTTAGCGAGTGTCTATTTGGAGTCAGAACTGTGTTTCGCACCACCATGGCAAAAATTAACGAGGATGACAGTCTGACACTGTCGCAGAGCAGTCTAATTGGAGGGGCTGACGTGTGACCACACACTTAGGCCAGACTGCTTCTTGGAAGGATGTGTTTGAGTTGCGTGAAAGGAGAGATGGGAAAAGCTTTGTAGAGCCAGTTCCAGTTGAGCTGGGCTTTGAAGATGAAGTCAACATCATCTGAGAGAGGAGAGACCATCTTTCAGGCAGAGGAGACGGGCTGGAGCAAAGGCGTGGAGCTGTTGGAGGTGATGGGGTGTTTCCGAGGTTGGCAGTGACACGGGGGGCAGCCAGGCGGCAGCGTGCCCGGCGGGAGTAGTAAGAGACGTGGCTAGAAAGGAAAGTTGGAGCCAGATAAGGAAGGTCTTGAGTGCCAGGCTGAGGACTTGGGTTTCAGCCTTTAGCCTGGTAAACTGCAGTTTGAGTGTTGGGGAAATGAACTGATGGATGGGGAGGAGATTGGAGGCAGGGCGGGGAGGTGGGTGCTGTGGCCTCAGGTAGGGTGGGTGACGCCTTGAATTGTTGGCGATATTTGGGGGGTGGCACTAGCAGGACTTGGTGAGTGACTGAAGCCAGGGTGTGGGTGTCGAGTGCGGGGAGGACGAAGGAGAAGGAGTCTGTTGTCTAACTGGAGTGGCAACCCCTCCCTGGAGTGGACCAGAGCCGGAGGGCGGGCTCCTGAGGGCAGGGACCGCGCCTGCCAGCCCCCCACCATGAGGACGGCCTGGTCCACGGAGACGCTGAGCCCAGATTTGTTGAATGAGTGTACAATGAAAGTAGAGAGTTCAGAAAGAGGAATGAGTTTGCCTGAGATTGAGGCACATGACAAATTTGATTTTAGGATTTATTGAGTATGAAGATCTTCTGGGACTTTGACTTGGTGATGTTTAGTCAGCAGCTGGAAATAGGGGTCAGAGAAGGCCGAGCAGGATTTAGTGAATAATTAACCTCTGGATGAGGTGGACGCCGTGAACGTGGATGCTGTTTTTTTGGGGGAGCGGGGAAGGCCACTTTCTTTAACTGGGCAGATTGTACGAGTCCTCAGCGGTAGCCCCGCCGTAAGGGAAGGACTGTGTCATCCTCCATCCTGTGGGCAGATTATGTGAGTCCTCGATGGCAGCCCCCCATAGGGTGGTCCAGGGCTCAGGGCCATAGGTTGAGGGCTACGGTTTGATGGATGCGTTTCCATAGGGTCTTCCCACGACGCTGGGGATATGGCTGGATTAACAAGAGGTGCCATTTACCAGCCAGCGGGTTAAGTGAGCCGTGTGTGAGTTGTCTGTATTTCTTTGATAACAATATGTTCTGCTGCCCAGCAGTTAGCGTACTGGCTCCTCCGAGAGGTGATCACACGTACGTGGGTGGTGGCAGCAGCCCTCAGACATATGCTGCCTCTCTCCCCACCAGAGTGTAAGAGGAAACCCGGGAGGTGCCATGCACCACTCTTAGTCGCGAGTGCCTCCTGCTGTTCAGGTGGTAACCTGCCTGGCTGTTCCAGTGGTGGCAAAATCAAATGCTAGTAGTGGCCAGGAGGGTGGTGTGGATTAGTGAAACAGGCCAAGTGTAAAATAATTTTTTGAGGGAGTTCCCTGGTAGTTTAGTGGTTAGGATTCAGCGCTTTCACTGCTGTGGCCCGGGTTCAGTCCCTGGTTGGGGAACTGAGATCCTGCAAGCCGTGTGGCGTGGGCAAAAAAAAAAAATTTTTTTTATATCAGTATGGATTCAAGAATTATTCAACTTTGCTCTTAACTGTCATGAGAGAAAAGCAGCACAAAAATGTTGATAAACAGGAACTGACCTTCGGCCTCACCATGTAAGGGGTCTGATGGGCAGAGAAGGCCAGGACGTCCGGGTTGGGCGCGCCTGACTGGAGGGAGCAGCTGGTCCTCACCTCCCACTGGCTGATGCTGGGAGGAACCGCAGGCCTAGGATTTGTTGCCAGATCCTGTTTTTCAAGAGAAGCCAGAATCTGTTTTTTTTAACATGAACTCTCTCACTTTTCAATGTTGGCAAGTAAATTACTTTTTTCAAAAAAAACATGTAGATGAAAAAACACGGCCTGCACTGGAGGCTGCTCGTTGGTAACCTCGACAGTCAGGAGTGCTTTGGGTCATTTTGGTTGTGTTGCCCCCTCGCAGAAATGTGAGTGACGGGGTGGATGTACTCATCCTCATTTTGTTGTAACTTCACAGATAGACTAAATTTTTTTAAAGGTCTTAAATTTAATTTTTTCTCTTTCACTTCCTGTGAGAGGTGTGTGTACGTATGTATATATCTATTAATAATTAATAATACACTTACTTGTTTAAAAAAACCAAAACAATATGAAAAGGTATACAGTGAAAATCTTCTAGTGCTGCCCACATCTGCCTCATTCTCACCCCTTTCAGGTGCATCCTTTCAGGATCTTTTTAGGGAAATCTCTTTCCCCACTCATAATCAAAAGGATGGTTTATAGGCTGCTGCAGACTCGTTTTGTTCCCTGGACAAGGTAGCTTGGCAGTATTTTCTCATTAGTGCCTCTGGTGTTTCCTCATTCAAGATCATCAGTTAACTCAGGTCCCTACTTGTTCGTTTACATGACCCTCCAATAGTTTCAAAACACCTTGCTCTACCTAACAGCAGCGTTTCAATTTTGCAGGGGCTGTGCGAGAGGACATTTAAGCGTCTGTACCAGTACATGCTGAATGCGGGGCTGGCCAAGGTGGTGCCTCTTCCCTTACAAGAGATCCACCCTGAACGTGGACCTTGCAAGACCAAGAAAGGTAAAGGCAGTCTCTGCTCCTGCCTGGGCTGCACGGACAGTTTTCACTTCTCCCCTGTAAGTGCCAGCCTGTCCCTCTTACCACGTTCTGCCCTGAGGTAGGATGATTTCACGTTATTTTTTCAACTCTGTTCCTCAGGGCCTGGCCCAGGACCTTCTATGTAAAAAGCGCTCAGGAAACGTTTGCAGAATGAAACCCATTCTGACTCCCAGCAAACATCTCTATATGGATGTCCCTCCAACATCTCCCATTCCTGGTGTCCAGAAACCAAAATTTATCTTTTCCTTCATATGCTAAGCCAGTATTTTTTAAGTACCAGATCTGTGTGTTGCATGATTGCATTTTCTAGCCCTGCAAATTAGGTGGTGGTATTACGATTTTATAGGTAAGAAAATTAAAGTTAAGAGATGCTAAGTAACTTATATGAGGTTAAGCAATCAGGAAGTGGTGGAGGTGGGATTTGAACCTTCTAAGAAAGTTAAACTAGGGACAATAGACTATGAAACTTTAAAAGCCTTCCTTAGTCCTTTATTTTTCTCAGTTCTCGATTTTTATCCCATGCTATTTAACCCCTCCTGATTAACCAAAGTCGTTTAAAAATCTTAGGGTCAGAGCTTTCAGTAAAAGATGACAGAAGGAATAGATGTGTTTTTCTGCACTCTTCCAACTCCTTCCTTGTGATGAAAGGCTATAAAAGGAGTAAACCTGCAAGTACAAAGAGAATAGGACAGGAAGTGACGGCAGGGAGAGTTGTCTACATTTTTGTGCTCAAAGGCAGATGTACAAACGGTAACCGAGCAGACTGGGAAAGCTGAATGCTTGAGCGGGGCAGTAGCCAAGAGTGGACACCTCAAACCTGAAATAAACCAGGGACCTCTGAAAGCACCAGTTTGGATGGGGCTAGAGACAAGAGGATTGGTTTATAGTCTGTGAAGAGCCATTGCACCCCCAGGTCCCCTCCCCTACTTGGCATAGCCAGGTAACAAGCCCTTTCCCACAAAGACAGAGGTCTGGACTTTGTGGCTTAGCAGTCTTTCCTCATTAGTACCTCCAGTGATTCCTCATTCCTTGGACTTAACCTCAAGAGAAGATGCACTGGAGGCTTTTGAGACTCTCAGACATGAGATGCAGCTGGGGACAGGGTACAGTGCTGATAACAGGTGGTATGAGATAATCTCTATACACAATGAGGTAGGAGTCTTCACTGCCTTTCCCCCTGTGGCTCCTAAAACACTGGCAGCCAGGCTTACAGTCCCTAAGGCCAGAGGCTGGAGGCTTCTTTTCTGCAGAAACTGATCAGTCCAAGAGAAGAAAAGTCTTCTACATCCTGAAATTTAGGGGTTTCCTAGCAAAATAGCCGGCCTCTGCCTGCTCACCCTTCATGGAAGCCCACACAATGGCAGCCTCTCCCTTTCTCTTCCCGACCCTGCAAAACACAGGACTTTTAATGTACAGCAGTATCTTAATGAAGCATTTTAACATTTCACCAAGCATTTGAGAACGCTAACATGAATGTAAGAGAAACAAACAACTAACTCAGGAAATAGAAACAAAGTGAGGAGCAGAAGAAAAGGGAAAGAGAGAGAAGGAAGATACCGCATCATGAAACCAGAGCAAGAAGCTGTAAACGAGGGGCATGCAGAAAATAAAAAAGCTCTTGGAAATAAAAGAAATATGACTGTTGCAATAAAAGATTTGGTGGAAGGAAAGATAGTGACATAAAGTTGAGAAAATCTCCTGTAAAGAACGGAAACTCAAAATTAGAATACAAGTTTTCATTAGGCACCTGTTTATGTATGCTATTCTACTCTTTACAATAAATAATTAAATTTAAAAGAAAAAAAAGAGACCGGAAACTCAAAAGGGAGGGAAATAGGAGAGTTTAAAATGAAAATAAGAAGCTGAACCTAGGGGTTCCCTGGTGGCGCAGTGGTTGAGAATCTGCCTGCTACTGCAGGGGACACGGGTTCGAGCCCTGGTCTGGGAAGATCCCACATGCCGCGGAGCAACTATGCCCGTGTGCCACAACTACTGTGCCTGCGCGTCTGGAGCCTGTGCTCCGCAACAAGAGAGGCCACAATAGCGAGAGGCCCGCGCACCGCGATGAAGAGTGGCCCCCGCTCGCCACAACTAGAGAAAGCCCTCGCACAGAAACGAAGACCCAACACAGCAAAAATAAATAAATAAACTCCTACCCCCAAAATCTAAAAAATAAAATAAAATTAAAAAAAGCTGAGCCTAAAAGATCCAATGTCCACACAGTTGGAGTTCAAGTTCACAGTAGGGGGAGAGAGTGTGTGTGCAGGGGAGTAGAAAGGAGGAGATGACAGGAAATGACATGGAATTTTCCCAGATCTGAAGGATGTTAAGTTCTAGATCAAAAGACCTGGCAGATGTCTAGCATGATGAACATAAAGAAACCCACACCAGGATCCAACAGCCTGAGACTTCAGAAGTCTGGGGCTTGAAGAGCCTCCAGAGAGGAGTCATCAGGCTTCCCAGTAGTAACGGAAGCTAGAGAGCTTGGAGCAACACCATCAACTTTCTGAAGGGGATGGACTTTCACCCTGGAATCTTCCAGTCAATGAGGTGTGAGAATAAGGACCTCACACGTTTTCATACATGTGGATTGGAAACAATTCATCTCTAATCTCCCAAGTTCCCTTTTAGGAAGCTACAGGAGGATGTACACAATACAAATAACAGGCTAAGCCAAGAGACAGGAAAGCATGGGGTCCAGGAAGAGGGGGGACACTGGAAACCCTGGAGAGATGATGACGGGAAATCATGATGACAGACGCAGAGGGGTGGGGGATGGAAGTCCATGCAAAGGATCAGTTGCTTAGTGCCTGTGAATGTGTGAAGAGAAATTTGTATGCTAGTAGAGAGTCTGAGTGTGAATTCGATATGGGTACAGAGAAAACCAAGCAAATGGAAAAAAGTTATTAACACCAAGTAAAACTAAAAGGTGTGTAATTTTAAAAAGCTTAAGGCCTATGTGCTTGACTATGTGGGCATAGCAAGTAACCTGTGGAGACTGGCCTCGCTAACAGCTCCAGAGAATGTTTGCTGGATGAGGACAGACCACAGCATCCCCAACACTTGGCTTGGTGCCTGCAGGAGGGAGGTGGTATGCTTGCTGAGTGACTGAGCTGCCAGTCTGAGGGAGCTGTGTCTCTTCCTTTGCTTCCTCATTTAGTTAATGGAACCACTGCCCACCCTGTCTGACTTCCCTGTGTCTAAGTCTTGTGGAGGAGATGGTAACATACAGATATTACCACACAACAGGTGTATAAAAGGCAGGAGCCCCTGGAGGTAGGAAAGCCCCCCAAGAGCAGACTTCAGTGCTGAGTAGATGTGTGACTGGTTGAATGACTGGAGTTCCTCGGGAAGGGGTGAGGGGCATCAGCCTTTAAGTAGACAGGAAGCCAGGAAGTTCCGCTGCATCCTGAGGCAGGGAAGAAAAGGCTTCAGGAACTGAGAGGTGTGCTGGGGATTCCCACCTAACATTTGACTTGGAAATATGATTATCTGAATGCTTAAAATATCATGACCTGGGGCTTTCCTGGTGGCGCATTGGTTGAGAGTCTGCCTGCTAATGTAGGGGACGTGGGTTCGAGCCCTGGTCTAGGAGGATCCCACATGCCGCGGAGCAACTAGGCCCGTGAACCACAACTACTGAGCCTGCGCTCTGCAACAAGAGAGGCCCGCGCACCACGATGAAGAGTGGCCCCCGCTTGCCGCAAGTAGAGAAAGCCCTCGCACAGAAACGAAGACCCGACACAACAAAAATAAATAAATAAATTAATAAACTCCTAGCCCCAACATTAAAAAAATATATATGTATCATGACCTGTGGATCTAATAAGCATTTTTATTTCCTGACCTATTGAAGGAAAGGCAATAAAAATAAGCAGATGAGTAATTTTTTTAGAGTAAAGAGAAATTAAGAAAGAAATAGCCTTAAATAACTTTTTTTGCTGGGCTTCTCCACGGCTTGACGTCCTTGGAAATTCAAACTAGCCCCTTGAGACTATCACACCTGAATGGACTTTTGATGTAAGACAGCCTGGATTAGAATTCTTGTCCTGTCACTTCCTGCTGGGGAGTCCTTCAGCAAGTTTTGACCTCTCTCTGCCTCAGTTTCCTCATCAGGATTATCTGGAATAATAATATATATCTTTCCAGAGTGTCGTGGAGCTTACAGGCGACAGTGTACACAGAGCAGGGCCTTTGGGCCACATCTAGCAGTGTATTTGGTTGGCCTCATGGTGTTTGTTTTAATTGTAGTTGTTGGCATTTAAAAATCAGAAATTTCACCTACAAAGTCAGCCTTTCAACTTTTCTGTAAAAATAAAACTAGGCAACATTTAACTGCATTTCTTTAATAGCAATTGGTGAGGCAGAGAGCTGTGCCACCCTCTGTTGAGGGAACCCACCTTCCCCATTCACCTTCCCCATTCATTCAGCTGCTGTTTAACCCACAGCTGCTTCAGTCCGGGTATGTTGTCTGCCTAACCCTTGAAGGGGTGTCCTCATCACACCATGAGTGGTCCTAGTTTTCTGGAGGCCCAGTGCTGGGAAGAAGGATCAGCATGACTCAGAGACTGGGTACTAAGGATGTCAATGGAGAGATTAAGAGGGCAAATACCTAAGACCATGAGATGACAGGCAGCATTTTTAGATGGTCACGCACACGTGCAGTGAGCCCATTTCTGACTGTTCAGGAGGCTCATCTCATCCCCGCGTGGTCTTGTCACCACCTCTCAGCTGTTTAGGCTCAGGGACAGGCCTGCCACGCTGTGTCTCAGCTATTTATCTGTGTGACTTTTTCCCAACTAAGCCACCCTCCTTGAGTGTGGGCCGCACCCCTCACATACGTTCTATCCTTAATGTCTGTATTGTCTGCTGGGAACAGAGTAGGTGCTAAGTAAATGTTTAACCAATTTAATTAGGTGCCCCTTCAGTGACTTTCCTCGAGCAGGAGACAAGGGATGAATGCATAGCTTTTTCGTCTTTTCTTGCCTTGAGCTGTGTCTTCACAGTTTGCAAAATTAACATAAAACCTTCCCTCCAAGCTGTTATGGCGTAGACAAGACTTAAATAATAAAGGTGATGTATTGCTTCATGTAAATTTACAGGTGCGCCTGGATATATATGAGTGTTTCTAAAAGGCCATAAACAAAGAGTTTGGATTTCAGCATATTTCAAACGTGTTACAGAAAGCTGCAGTGATCTGTTTTGCAAAAGGCAAAAATATCTTGGTAATGAAAACAGTCACCTGAACTGATGTGTTTTGCAAATTTGGATTATTTTCTTCAAGTGTTTAGCAGTCATTCTGTGTTTATCAAGTTGTGCTGAGAACAGAAGGGAAGAGAAATAGAAGTTAACTTTGTAATCCCTCGGAAGCAGTTGACAGAAGTCGGGCTCCCTGGGGCTAATGACTGAGACAGGCATTTAGCGGGTTTCCCAGGTTCAGTGGCAAGGTGAGTCCAGCTGTGAGAGGATGGGGTAGTTCTAGTGTCTATACCTCCCTGTTTATGGTGTGGACTCTTCCCCCAAGCTGCTGCCCTGTGACTTTTCAAAAATAAAAAACAAGTTCAACAAGATTGCAGGACAAGATCAATATACAAAAATCAGTTATATTTCTTTACCCTTGTAATGAACAGTCTGAAAATGAAATTAAGAAAACAGTTCTGTTCACAATAGTATCAAAAAGAATAAAATACTTAGGAATAAATTTAACAAAACAAGTACAAAGCATATACTCT
The DNA here is from genome assembly GCF_002837175.3 of Physeter macrocephalus. Lineage (NCBI taxonomy): Eukaryota > Metazoa > Chordata > Mammalia > Artiodactyla > Physeteridae > Physeter > Physeter macrocephalus. The sequence continues at coordinate 67,206,021 of NC_041227.1, forward strand.
GAAAACTACAAAATATTGACAGAAACTTAAGATCTGAGTAAATGGGAAAATATCCCCTGTTCATAGGTCAGAAGACTTAACATTATTAAGATATCAGTACTCCCCAAACTGATCTTCAGATTCCACGCAATTCCTATAAGAATCCCAGCTGATTTCTTTGTGGAAATCGATAAACTCATTCTAAAATTCATATGGAATTAGAGGGTACGTAGAAAGCTAAAACAATCCTGAAAAAGAAGAATCCAGTAAGAGGGCTCACATTGTAATTTCAAAACTTACTACAAAGCAACAGTAATCCAGACAGCATGGTACTGGCCCAAGGATAGAATTAGAGACTGATGGAATAGAATTGAGAGTCCAGAAATAAACCCACACATCTGTGGTCAACTGACTTTTCAGCCAGGGTGCCATGATCATTCAGTGGAGAAAGAAGCCAGTCACAAAACGCCATGACTATGGGATTCCATGTAGGGTGAGTCCAGAATAGGACAACAGATTAGTGAGTGCTTAGGGCTGGGCTGGAGGCACAGAGGGGAGATAGCTAAAGGGTTTGAGGTGACAAAAATGTTCTAGAACTGACTAGAACAGGGCCTTTGGGCCACATCTGGCAGTGTATTTTGTTGGCCTCATGGTGTTTGTTTTAATTGTAGTTGTTGGCATTTAAAAATCAGAAATTTCACCTACAACGTCAGCCTTTCAACTTTTCTGTAAAAATAAAACTAGGCAACATTTAACTGCATTTCTTTAATAGCAATTGGTGATGGGTGCACACACCTGTGAATATACTAAAAAACCACTGATTTGTATAGTTTAAACAGGTGAATTGTGTAGCATATGAATTATATCTCAATAAAGCTGTTAAAATTACAATAAAAAATGAAAACCAAATCCAACAAACACTTATAACAGGGTACAGCAAACTTATGGTCATTAAAATGGCAGAAGGGGACATTTAAAAAGTTACAGTAGGATTAAAGTATACAAGCTAAGAAAAAAGAGACATGAGCCATACTAAGAAGGATTAAAATGCAATAAAATAAATATAAAGGTTTAAAAGAGCTTTGAAACCAGAAAACTGGAATTAAAAAGAATGAAGATCAGAAGCACAGGATAAAGGGCGAGCATAAACATGAAAAGAATAGAAGATTGTCAGGAAAGTTTAAAGTCTAGAAAATGAATGGTGCTCGAGGGGAAAACAGGTCAAACAGTTAAAAATAGCGAGATTTCTTTAAGTTAAAAGTGACAAGATTGATTAAAGGACTCTAGCTAAAATATGGAGATAATTACTCTCATTAATAATTAAGATGAATAAAATAAACAGACCTTTTAATATGGCAAAAACTATTAAAGGCAGGAACTTAAAAGAGTAGAGAAAGGGGTAGAATCCTCAATGGCATAAATTCTGGGCCTTGGGTGGCTTCACTGGGGTGGAGGCGGCTCTCCTGAGGGGGCACAGGCACCTGGAGGGTGCCCTTGTGGGAAAACGGTCCTTTCCTCTGTGTCCCCCCCCCAGGAGGGAACATGGGCTCAAGCCTGCTGGCCGCTCCATCAACCGCCCTGAGCAGGAAGATGGGCCTGCCCGGTCTGTGGGGTGGGAGGAGCGGGCTGGCAACGGGGGAAGGGCGGTGAGGTCTGGGGCAGAATTCTGGAGAATGAGATGGGGACAGACTACAGGAGATGTGCCTCGGAGGTGAGGGACTGGCGACATTGTCCTTTGAGAACTTTCTGTGGTATGATTGAGGGATGAGGAGGGAAGGCTCCCCATGCTTGGAAGAGCCCGAAGGCAAGTGCTGGGGCCTGAGAGCACAGGGCTGGCCTACAGGTGAGCAGCCTGCCCACAGAGGTTCAGGGGGCCAGTAAAGTGACTGAGAGGCGTCTCTGTGTGGTGAGGTTTCATTCTTGAACAGCGCCCAGCTTGGAGTCCTAGAGAGTCCTGCCTGTTGGTCGTTCTCTAAGAGCTTTGGGGACCTAAGTGATCCATCCGGAGGGTTCGTTTCGAGGTACTCGCACCAGGTATTGAAGGGTGACTGAACCTCTAGACCGAGGCCGTTTCCAGATTCCTAAACCTGTGTGAGCCCCATGTGTGCTACTGTCAGGACCTGCGCTGCCTTGCACGGTTAGCCAGAGAGACCTTGGACTCTGATGGCTTGTCTTAGGGCGTGAAAAAGAGGAAGGGGCTAGGGGAGATTCTGCACTTTGTTAGCCATTTTGTGCCTTGCGGGGCGTGGGGCGGAAGAACCGTGCAGGGAATTTGTGGGGCAGTGAGCCAAGTGTTAGTTCTTTGACTCTGATCCCTTTATCACCCCATCTTCTCAGTGCTACTCTTCAGTGATAGCAGCTAAAGCACAGATCACTTGCCTAAGGTCACAGAGCTGGGACTTGCTGCTAGGGGAGTGAGCAAAGTGTGGCTCTTGAGCCTGCAGCCATCAGGCCCCTCTGCTGCCTCCGCCTCCAGAGAGGCTGGCCTGACTGACAGGAAGTGCAAGCACGGCGGGGGCGGTGGCTGAAGGTGAAGGTGGCCGGGGGCAGGAGACTCCTCCATCAGCCCTTCTTCCACACCCACGGGTAACTTCCCGTCTGCTGGGCTAGAGACCGTCTGCAGTCATCTGCAGTCTCCTCTTCGTTCTCGTCCTCATTCCCGCCTCTCCCACCAGCACCCCTTCCCAATAGGCCAGTCCTTTTCCACCTCTGTGCCTTTGCCGGTGTCCTTCCGTCTGCCTGGAATGCCTGTCCCCTTCTGCCAAGACAGTTTCTTCCGGATCCTTTAATATTCCACCCAAATGGCCCCTCCTCTCTCCCTTTCCCTGCGTAGTCTTTTTGTTTGCCGGCTCTGTGGGTTTTGGAAGCAGAGCCCTGAGCGCATTGTAGCCGATTTCTCTGTAGCCATCCAGCTGGATGGCGTACCCTGAGCACTTAACTCATTCACTCCCTTAGTCCTCACTCCCAGGTTAGTCTAGACACGTTGTAGAATTATCCCCGCCTGTAGATGAGAAGCCTGAGGCTCGGGGGTTCACAGCTTGCTCATGGTAGAGCCGGAGTTCACACCCAGGCCTGTGTGAAGCCTAATCACCCTGTCCGAGGCTCTCTGGCCTCTTTCTCAGACACAACCCTTTGCAGGGGTGGGAACCCTGACTTGTCCTTCTTTATGTGTTCTAGGCCCATCACAGAATAAATGCTGTGAAATTGAATGAAAGGCCCCAAGCAGCCTCCTGACATTTTCAACACCGGTGACTCTGACACTTGAGCCCCCAAGCTCTGTTTTTTCCGAGGTTGTGGTGATGATAACAGTAATGATAAAGCAGTAGCAAGCACTGTCCTGAGCGCTCTGTGAGGAAGATGCTATTCTTGTCCCCATTTCATAGCTGAGCAGCCTGAGGAACAGGGCTGTGGGATCACTCAGCCACGCTGATCCAGCCTGTAAGTGGCAGAGGCAGGTTCTCACCAGACAGACTGACTCCAGAGCCCATACTTTTCACCAGTTCCATCGCCCTGGGTGTGGGCTGCAGCACCTTCCTCCGTCCTTCTGGCTGCTGCCCTGAATGCTCTCCTTCCATCTCTGGTGAGGCCTCTCTGCCGGTACCCAAGGCAGTCACCTCCTTAGAATGTCCCATGGGCTTGCTTATAGTTTCAGTTTCCCAGACTATCTGAATGACTCCCCAGCCCTGACCAACCCAGACCCATTCAAGGGTGTGTGTGTGTGTGTGTGTGTGTGTGTGTGTGTGTGTGTGTGTGTGTGTGTGTGTGTGTGTGTGTGTGTGTGTGTGTGTTGGTGGGGTGAAGGGGGTAACACTCTGAATTTACATAACTTCCGCTTGGCTTACTAGTAGGACTGTCCCTTTGTCTGTGACCCTTTAAGAAGAGGAAGTCTGTCTTGGGGCTCATTTGTTGCTTTTCTTCCTTCCCGGGTTGATCACAGTTCAGGGTACCACTCTGCTAGCAGGCCGGATGAGATGCTTCATTGGGAATGTGTGAGATGCTTCATTGGGAATGTGAGACACACGGGCTGTTGGTTCCACGTCACAGCCGCTCTGGCTTTTCCTTTACAAGGAACAGTGCTTTCTGATAGCAATGTGAAATTCAGGCCCAACCATGTGGCCTAGTGTGGAAGGAAGGCCACTTGCTGGGTCCAAGGCCACTTAGATCACTTGAGCCCTCTGAGCTTCAGTTTCCTTTTCCTTAAAATGGTGATAATAACTTGCAGAATTCACACGATGATTAAGTAAAATAGCCTCTGAAAGGACCTAACACAGTGCCTGGCCCATCCCAGGTACACAGTAAAGATTCTGTCCTTCCCTTCTTCCTTTTTGGATCTTCAGGATGTCTAAATTAAGGCACTTTTCATGCTAAGGTGGAGCCCTTCCTGGATCATTGACACAGAACTGCGTGGTTCCTTTGTGTAGAAATGCTGACCTTAGCGCATGCCACATGTTTGTGTGTGTTTGAGAGCATATGAGCAGTGGTCTGGCCGGTTGTATTTCTCCTTCCTTTTGTTCCTGGAAGGAAAGCCCTGCACCCAGGGGTCAGTGGCCCACATCAACGGGACCGCGACTCCTCCAGGGCGGTTGCAGGTAACCGAGGTGGCAGCTCAAATGGAGCGACAGGCCACGTTCACCTGCATGAGTCTGCCGACCAGTCTCACTCTAGCCCCTTCTGCTTTGACTTCAGCTGCCTTGTGCTCTAGAACAATATCCTTAAAAACGGCAAGTATGAGGGACTTACTTCCCTGGCGGTCCAGTGGTTAAGACTCCACGCTCCCACTGCAGGGGGCCCGGGTTTGATCCCTGGTTGGGGAACTGAGATCCTGCAATCTGCGTAGCACAGCCGAAAAAAAAAGGGCAAGTATGAGCTGAAGGGATTTTAATATTATAAATAGAAATTCTGAGTCTGGAAAAAACTCTAGAACTATGGGGAATGCATAAAGATCTGGTGAAACGAGTTCCATGTGGTCCCTTGGATCGTGAAGCTCAGACTGCGCTGTGCCCCATCCTTTACCTGCTTTTTCTCCTGCCTCTCTCCCCCAGCCCCACGAGGCTGACATTCTCATCGGCCCTGGTTTGCGGGCGAGTCCGTGGAGGCTGAGGGAGGTCGACCAGCTTGCCCAGGTTCCCACACCAGGCAGAAGAGTCCAGATTCTTAACCACCGCGCAGGCTTGCTCTCTCTCACACAAGGTTTTCCAAAGGAAGGATGCAAATGACATGGCCTGAGTAAAGGGAAACGTTGCCGCCATCAGTGTGTTGGGTGAATAACCAGAGCTTACCTCTCTGACAGATACAGAAATAAGTGCAGTTGGGATTCAGGGCAGAGAAATCAGCTGTGCTCAGGGACAGGCAGAGCTGCAGACCCTGTGGCCCCAAACCTCTCCAGGCGCCCTCTGGATGAGTCATAGCAGCCTCCTGCTCAGCCCAGCCTTAGACGCCAGAGCTCACCCCTCGAGATGTGTTGGGACTCCCCCTCCCTCCGCTGGGTCGCGTGCTCCTTGTTGGTCGCGGGGCTCACAGTTCCCAGTGTGATCACAGGGAGCAGTGGTCCTCCTGCGTCACCCTCAGCCTCCCCCAGCCAGCGGCCTGCCTGTCTAGGTGCCTTCCTGAGCTCCATGTTCAGAACCAGAGCAGGGGAGAGTTCCCATGGGACCCAGGAGCCAGGTCACCCCGACCGCGGGCCGGTTGTGGGGCTTTCCAACCTGGCAGGAAGGGACCAACCATCTTGAGTTCAGCTCCTGTTTGTCATGCCTTTGCACGGTGCTAGGTGCCGGTGATGCCATTAAGAGCAACTGCTATGTTAGATGAGAGTCAGACAACCTGGATCACATCCTAGCTCTGCCACTTCACAGCTCCGTCGCTTTGAGCAAGTCACTTAACTTTTCTGTGCCTCAGCTTCCGCGTCTGTACAGTGCAGCTTACAGGGGCCTGCCAGCCTCAGATCATGAGATTTGATGGGTTAATTTATGTAACGCTCACAACACAGTGCCTGGCCCACGGCTCCACGCCAGCCTCTGTACAGACGTTATCTTGGGTCTCGCTGACACTAAGCCGTGAGGCAGAGCACATCATCATCTCATTTCACTGAGTGGGGAACAGAGAGCTACAGCAAGTCATCGCCCCAGAGTTACAGAGCTGAGGTTGAAACCCACGTGTGCCTGACCCTGGAACCCGTTTCTCCCCTCTCCTCTGAGCATCCTTCCATCCTGGCTGTCAGCAGAGGGCGCAGCTGTGCCGTCAGGAGAAGGCTCTGACGGGGGACGCAGGTGAGAACAGCTGCTGCCTCGGCATGAGGAGAAGGCCGATGGCCGAGGGCGCTTTCCTTTGTTGCCTTAGGGTCCACGAGCGCACTAGTAACGTTTCTCCTCTTCCACTTAGCTTGCTTTGAGGGCTGTTCTGTGTATCTTTTCTTGGCTAATTAGCCCCTTAAGGAAGTTATAAAAGTGTGGGAAAAAAATCACACTGGGCTCTTGCCTGAGAACGAGTCCGTCTGCCTCCATAAATGCTGCATTGTGTCACCCCTCACGCGGGCTGGCCCTTGCCCGGGTCACCCGCTGGTCTCAGTCACATGGGCATCTTTGAATCAGGGGCCGTAAGTCATCAAAGGTTTAGGGCTTGGGCTTCGAGGCTGGGCTGCCCAGTAAATCCCAGCTCCTCACTTGCTAAGGGATGGGAGTTCGGGCAAATCCCTTCGCTCACATTGTCAGGTATGAAACAGGGATGGTAGCCCACCTCCTAAGGCTGTGATGAGGACTAACCCATATAACCGCCAGGAGAGCTTAGATCAGCGTCGGGGACCTGGCAGGCGTCCGAGGAGTGGTGGTGGTTTTCTTGTTAGGAGCGGGAGGTCGCTCTGTGAGTACCAGCTTAGGGGTGAGAGGGGGGCTGAGGGGCTTGGGAGTAGCTCAAGGTAGAGGACAGAGAGGAAGACCAGGTGGCGAGTGGCTGGGCGGCCAGTGTTCTGCCCACGTGCTGGGGGTGCTGGCCACAGGGAGAACCCAGTCCCGGGCCCCGGGGCCTTGAAACAGTTCTCACCCATTCAGATGGCCCAGGAGTCCCCTCGTTCCCAGGTCTGCCCTCTTGGGAGGGAGAGGCCGGGGCAGGTACCGGGAGCAAAGCACAAAGCTTCGGAAGCAGGAAGGGAGGCCGTGCCAGACGCGGGCTTCATATTTCTTCTCATGAAAAGTCGAGAACTGGGGGATTTTCTCTCACTGGCGGGAGTGGAGGGGAATCAGCTGGTGCCCGAGCCCTGCCGAGGGTGACCGCACGCCTGCTGACCTTTGGCCCCAGGCCAGCCCTCCCGGAAGGTTCTGGTTGGTCAGCCTCTGCGGACCTGACTCTGAGGGTAAAGTCTCTGATATCAGGCCCTTGAGATGCTTTACTGTTTGTGAACTTCACCTGCAAACCACATGCTGGGTCCCCCACCTACAGAGAATCCCCTGCCCGAGTTGGGGTGATTGGACTTGATCTGCTCAGACGTCAGTCTGTGCTGCCCTGATGTGGGTGTTCCACATACCTTCACAGCAAGGCCCTCAGTGGCACAGCTCCTGCTTAGGAGGCACCGGGTTGCAGAGACCAGCTTTACTGCCACTGCTCCTTGCCCTGGTACCCGAGGACTCTGCACCTTGGTGTGCTGATGGACGCTGGAGGAGAAGCTGCTGATAGCCCTGCTGTAACAATTACTAGAAATACAGTGACTTAACACAAACTCGTTATTTTATCATTCTGAAGGTTGGAAGTCTGTCACTGGACTAAAATCGAGTTTCGACAGGGCTGTGCTCCTTCTGCAGGCTCTAGGAAAGAATCCGTTTCCTGGCCTTTTCCAGTTTCTAGACTCTGCTTGCATTGCTTGGCTCGTGGCCCTTTCCATCTCCAAAGCCAGCAGCGTAGCATCTTCCAATCTCTCACTCTGATCCTCCTGCCTCTCTCTTACAAGGACTGGTCCCAGCCAGATATTCCAGGATAATCTCAAAATCCTTGACCACCAGCACCACGACAAAAAGCCTTAACTTAAATCATGCCTGCAAGTCCCTTTTGCCACGGCAGGTAACATGCATAGGTTCCAGGGGTGAAAGCGTGGACATCCTTGAGGGGCTGCTGTTCTGCCTCCTGGCTGTCAGTATCATAGGACACCATCTCTTCCGTATCAGAGGCCTGGCACCTGCCTGAGTCGCTTAGCCCCTGTCACAGGCTACTGGGAGTTTGGGCAAGTTAGTTAACGCGTCTGTACCTCAGTTTCTTCATCTGTACGCCTCCTAGGGCTGTCAGCTTCAAAGGAGTTAGCACACGTAGTGTCGAGATGTTTTTCCTTTTCCTTGTACCTCTCGTGTTACAGCCATAGGCGTGAGCTTGTTATTTTCCCCACATGGTGCTTCCGTAGGTTGAGTACCGGTGCGTTGTGATTGTCCGAAGGCAGGCGCTCGCCTGCAGAGTGTGGTGACTTGTCCGTGTCCTGCCCCTCAGTCCTGGTCGTCGTTTATATTATTCACAGAAGCTGGGTCTATAAAGAGTTCTGTGTGGACCTCTTACTATTGGCAGTTTTGCCTCTTTGAGTTATTTCTTGGGGTAAATTCCTACCCTTGGAATCATGGAGTTAAAGGCCTCTCGAAATGCTCTGGAAAGGTCATAGAACTTGTTCACACTGCTGCCATACCTTAGTGGCAACGGGTATTGGCTTAAAAGGGAGAAGATTGTATTCATCCTTTCAGCAATACCGCCCGTGTGCCTGCTGTGTGCCGGGCACTATTCGGGGGAGCGGGGAGCGGTGATGGGAAAAGACAAGCACGTTTCCTGCAGTCATGGAGCTTGTCTGAAGCAGAGGCTGCTGTTAATTTAACAGGCCTCTCGTAATTCCTTTCATTTGCATTTCTTTGTTCACTAATAATATGGTTTTTGTTTTTAAAGCAATTTTATGGAGTCAGTATTCAGGTCTCGTGCCCCAAGGTGTGCAGTGTTAAATGTTCCAAACTCGATGCCCTGTGCGGCCTTTCTCGGGGCCTCCGGGTCTGCTGAAGCCGCCTCCCCCAGGGCCGCACTGATTTGTCATCATGGAACCCTGTGCCTGTGTTCCCAGGGACCGATGTCATGGTGCGCTGCCTGAGGCTGCTGAAGGAGTTCAAGCGGAAGGTCGAAGACCAGGACGACGACGAGGACGAGGAGGCCATCTCCAAGGCCGTGCCACCGGTGGACATCGTGTACGAGCGGGACATGCTCACACAGACCTACGAACTCAGTAAGTCCCTTTCTCCTACCTGCATATACACAGGGTTCCCGAACTTTGAGTCGAGGTGTGTTTTGGTCAAATGTTGAAAGAGGGCCCTGCTGTCGAGAATGTCACGCAGCGGGAAGCCCCCCGGTCCCCTTGAGGGTTTAGCCTTTGGGGTCAGATTTGAGTTTGAGTCCTTGCTCTGCCCCTTGTCCGCCAGCTGAAGACTTTAGCAAGGTCTCCGAGCCTCGGTTCCCTCATCTGTAAAATGGGGATATCTCCCCTAGCACGTAAGAGGACTGAATAAGTAGGATTAAAACATCTGGTGTAGTGCCTGGTACGTAGAAAGCACTAAAAAAATTACCTATTAATATTACTACTCAAAGACTTGAGAATCACCTACCAACTTCTAAAATTGGTCTGGAATCATTGCAGGCTGGGGATTGTTGTGATGAAGGGGGAAGAAACATGTCTCTGTCCATTCCTCCCCCTTCCCCTAAATCCCCTAAACTCTATGTAAGACAGCAGTGACCCAGTGCCATAGATGGTGTGGCCGCAGGTCGCTGTGGAGGGGAGGATGTCTAGAGTAGAAGGGGAGGGGCTGCAGGAGATCTGGTTCAGCCAGCAGGTACGAAAGCACCTGGCGAATCAGCACAGCCTTTAGGGAAGGCTGTTTGGCTGTTTCCATCACCTCTTCAACATCTCTCAGGATCTGTTCCTCAGAACACAGTTTGAGAAATGCTGTCCTTAACCCTTTCGTCCCCGCTTTTAGCATGTTACTAGTTTAACATAGGAACATATTCTAGTCACCTCTTTCCATTCTGCTGTTTATTTTTATGCATGGACAATACAGCAAAACTGCCTTTATCCAGATTGGTTTTGCCTGGCGGCCTCAAGTGTATGCCACATCAGGAAATAAAGGGGCAGCTCTTTCTGAACGGTCCAAGAGTGTTGCCCCGAAGTCTGCCCTGTAGTATTTTACTTGAGGGACTCCCGCCCACCGCCACCCCACCAGGCTCCTTCCTGAAGTTCCCAACCCCTGAGTAGTCGAGTAAATTTGAAAGGGCTCATTGGAGGAAGATAGAGCAATAGCACAGCATGTAGCAGGGCAGGAGCTGACACACCAGACAGAGCAAGTAATAGAGCACAGTTGCCTACCGGTCATTTATTACAGGGCCAAATAGCATTATTTCCTTCTGTGGCCCCTGCTGGCTGGCAGCTGTTACGGGATAAGGCAATAATCGGTGTCCATAGTGCCTCTGAGTCTACCGAGAAGGACGGGCAGATGTTCTTCCTTAAAAATTCCTTCGGTGCTTTTTAAAAGGCTCAGTTTAATTTAGCTGAGAAAGTTCGTTCATGTGAAAGCACACTCTTCCTGCTGCAGGATAAAACAGCCTCCCTGGAACCCGGTGGATCAGGTGTTGATTGCTTGACATACAGCTTTGACGTGGAAGGGTCAGATAGTGAGCGCTTAAAAATGAGCAGTGAGTCAGAGTGTTCAGAGTCTTGGGAGGGGAGGGTGGGAGGAGGCAGGTGTCTTATTCTGTTTGTCGGTTTCCCCGCATTGAAATGTCTGGGAACGGACCTGACTTGTGCAGAACGGCTCCGTGGTGGAGGCTGGGGTTCAAGTGTATTGTTTCACATAGTTGAGCGTCGAGGCACGAAAGGCATTTCCCAAGCTGAAATCCGAGTGGCTATGAACGTGGGAAAACTGGAAGCCAGAATGCTGTGCCGTCTCCTTCAGAGATTCAAAGTGGTCAAGGTAACAGCGTGAGTTCATTGTCTTTGGATGTGCACACAGCGTGGTTCTGAAGGGCTGTCTCAGACCTCGGGAGCCCAGATCGGCCTTCCGTCTCGGTCAAGGAGGCAGATGGCTGCCAGGGAGGGCGGGAGTGCTGAACGCAGCCCACAAGTGTGCCCCACCCCACCCTCACTGTGGATTTTGTTGGTTTTCGCTTTTTGAAAATTGAATGAGTTGTCAGCATTGAAAAGTCAGCAGGAGATGCTGCAGCCCAGGGAGCAGGCCCCCCACTCCCGCGTGGGGCGTCAGCTGAGGTGGCGCCTCTGATGGCGCCCAGAGACAACGCGGGCACACCCCAGGCCTCAGTCCCAGCCCGGCCCTCCCTCTCATTTACGTTCCTTGCCTGGGTCCTGGGGACACCGAGTCGGCCAGCTGTGTCTGGTGTCCCCTTTTGGGACCCAGACCTGCCATCTCAGCCCGTTAGCCTTCGCTCCCTTCTTGCCAACTTTTTGGCCATTTGCTGGAAGGCAGTATTACAGTTGAGCTAACGACTGTGGAACACTTAGCACTGTCCTTGGCGTGTGGTTGGTACATGGAAGCTGTTAACTCCTTCTGCTGTTAAGGGCAGAAAGCCCCTTTCCCCTGTTGTAGAAGACAAAGGGGAGTCGCTGAGTGACAGCTTCTCCACCACTCCCCACGGCAGTGGCCGAATGGAGCTGGTGACCTCAAGGCCCTGACTCTGAGTCTGTGACAACAGTTAGGAACCGTCGAATTCTGCTTATTGACCGTCTCTCGTAGGCCTCGTCCTTTGCCAGGCCCCGGGGGTTTGCGGAAGGCCAAGTTAGGGTCCTGCCCGGCGGGGAGCTCACAGTCTCCTAGAGCAGACACACAGTCAGGATTGCTTCCTGTGGAAGCAGAACCTGAGGGATGGCGAGACGGGAGGACCCACGAGGGGCTGAGCTGGGGCCCAGGCGTGAGGTGGAGGAGACGTGGGGGAACGTGGGAATGACAAGGAAGTAGACACCGCAGAAGCCCGGTCACCCGAACGCCTGGGTGTCCCGGCGTCCTCTGCAGTGTCTTAGACACATCTCATCCCCTCCAGGGCTTCATGGAGGACGAAGGACGGCAGCGAACCACCAAGTACATCTCCTGTGTGTTTGCGGAGGAGAGCGACCTGAGCCGGCAGTACGAGAGGGAGAAGGCACGGAGCGAGCTGCTGACCACCGTGAGCCTGGCGTCGGTGCAGGAGGAGTCCCTGCTTCCTGAGGGCGAGGACGCTTTCCTCTCTGAGTCGGACAGTGAGGAGGAGAGCAGCGGTGGCAGGAGGAAAGGCAGAGGATCACAGCGGGACTCGAAGTCCTTCTCGAACGGCGGTCTCAGGACTCAACCTCACCGCTCCACCCCGACCAAGGGTAGGGGCGTACTCGGGGCGGGGGGTAGGGAGGGTGGGCAGGGGCGTGCACGCCCTCAGTATGAGCCACTGCCTGTCCCGCCTGGCTCTGGGGGACGTTCGGTCCAGCAGACACCTGAGGATGGCCTTGGTGCTGCCCTAACTTAGGGACCTGTTGGTGTCATGTGCATCATGTAATCATAGGCTTAGGAGATGCTTGTGTGGTCTGTCTCCAGGCTGCTGGCAAGTCATTTCTCCTTGGCAGATGTTTTGTTTGTTTTGCTTTTATTTGGTTGTGCCGGGGCTCTGTTTAGTTGCAGCTCATGGGCTCCTTAGTTGTGGCATGCATGTGGGATCTAGTTCCCTGACCAGGGATAAAACCTGGGCCCCCTGCATTGGGAGCACAGAGTCTTAACCACTGGACCACCAGGGAAGTCCCCTTGGCCAATGTTTTGTTTGTTATGTTTTGACTCTTAAAAGGGATGGAATTCCCTAAACTTCCTCTATCCCTTTCCCTCCAACAATCTGTGTAAGAAGCCCTTGGGGTTTTAGTTTAGTTATGGAAGACTTTTCTTAAAACACGTGGAGGGTGGTGCCGATGACAGGTTTGCACATCGGGGGTCGGGGTCAGGGTCAGGGTTGGGAGGGTGCGGCTCGCTGCTTGCTGGTCCACTTCCCTCGTCTTAAACCGACCACATGGACTCCTTTGGCCTGTGCGGCTCTGGTCCGGCAGCTGGGCAGAAGTGCCCCTCTCGCTTTCCCCCTGCTGTGGCCGTGGTTCATCTGTTCTACGCCTGTCCTCCACTGCAGGGGGGTGGAAAGTCATCAGCCTTCACCCATTGAAGAAGCATCCGTCTTCCTCCCTGGGAGCTTCTGAGAGAGCCTGCCAGAGCTCTTTCCGGGGGAACAACCTCCTGGACACCAGCAGCTCCTCAGACCCTGGCA
>NC_041227.1:67219780-67226479 GCF_002837175.3 Physeter macrocephalus
CCTGGGGCATCTGTGCAAAGGCTCAGAGGATAGCGGGGCTGGAGCTGAGGAAACAAGAAAGTATGTAGTGAGAGACGAGGCAGAGGGACATCAGGGACAAGTTACATCTTGCAGCCACTGGGAGGACTCTGGCTACACCCAAGTGAGATGGGAGCCACTGGAGGGCTTAAGCAGAGGAATGAGGTCTGATGTGTAGTAGGGTCCCTCGGCAGACTGCGGGGACACGTGAGGCAGGAGGACCAGTGAGGGGGGGCTGGAGTCATCCACGTAAGAGATGGTGCTGGCTCGGACCAGGGTGGCAGAGGAGAGAGGGAGAAACAGTTGGACTCTGGAGGTATTTTTAAAAGAAGTCAACAGGATTTGCTGATGGATTGAATGGTGGTGGTGGTGGTGGTAGTGGTGTGTGTGTGTGTGTGTGTGTGTGTGTGTGTGTGTGTGAGAGAGAGAGACAGACAGACAGACAGACAGACAGACAGACAGACAGACAGACAGACAGACAGACAGACAGACAGACAGACAGACAGACAGACAGACAGACAGACAGACAGACAGACAGACAGACAGACAGACAGACAGACAGACAGACAGACAGACAGACAGACAGACAGACAGACAGACAGACAGACAGACAGACAGACAGACAGACAGACAGACAGACAGACAGACAGACAGACAGACAGACAGACAGACAGACAGACAGACAGACAGACAGACAGACAGACAGACAGACAGACAGACAGACAGACAGACAGACAGACAGACAGACAGACAGACAGACAGACAGACAGACAGACAGACAGAGGAGTTAAAGAAGACTCCAAGGTTTTGCCTGGGAAAGATGGCATTGTCCTTTATTGTTTCTTGAGATGGAGCTGAGAGGGGCAGGTGAGCGTGAGGTAGCCTTTCATGGTGTCACCAATCTTCCCAGTCCTCCGCTTTCTAGGCACCTCGTAGGATAGCAACACTCCAGCCCCCGAGGAGATTAGCTATGGCCATGTGACTTGCTTTGGCCAATGAAATGCAAGCCAAATGGCATGAGCCACTTCTGGACAGAAACTCATCCCACTTTCCTGCTTCTACAGCCAAGGAACCCGGAGACAGAGGCTCTTTTACCTGAGTCCCTGATGGGAACAGCAGGGAACAGAGCCCCCAGGGTTGTCTGAACCCTCCCGGATTTGCAGATGATCAGGGCAGAGTGACCCAGCCTACCCCAGCTGGTGAGGGCAAAAGAACAGGTGGCGGGTTGAGGGCTTGTTCACTGGAGATGCTGGTTAGAGCTCCGAGCAGAGGTATCAACTGAGTGGAGACACTGAGACTTGTGTCCACCCTCTCCCACCCCGGCTGTGTCTGGGGAGGGTCTCCCTCCCTCTGCGCCTCTTCCAGGACCACCCAGATTTCTCCTGAGGTGGGGTTCGGCGAGAGTGGGGCAGCAGGGGACAAAGCCAGCAGCCGAGAGCATGGGAGGGATGGACGGGAGTTCTTCCAGAGCTGCACCCTCAGATAGAGAAAGCAGGGTGGACAGAGGCCCAGAGAGAAGGGGGGACAAACAGGACAGAGGGGAGGGGAGGCTCCACAAATGTGTCCCAGAGGCAACAAGGGTACAGATCCAGTTGACTTGCAGAGAAGCTGCCTGCCACATACTGAGTTTACTTAGGCTGTGAATGACTAATAAAATACCATAGTTTTAAGACAAAGAAACAACCCTCAGAATGGGAGAAAATACCTGCAAACGAAGCAACTGATAAAGGATTAATCTCCAAAATGTACGAGCAGCTCATGCAGCTCAATATCAAAAAAACAAACAACCCAATTCAAAAACGGGCGGAAGACCTAAATAGACATTTCTCCAAAGAAGACATACAGATGGCCAACAAACACACGAAAGGATTCTCAACATCACTAATCATTAGAGAAATGCAGATCAAAACCACAGAGTGGTATCACCTCACACCAGTCAGAATGGCCATCATCAAAAAGTCTAGAAACAATAAATGCTGGAGAGGATGTGGAGAAAAGGGAACCCTCCTGCACTGTATGTGGGAATGTAAATTAATACAGCCACTATGGCGAACAGCATGGAGGGTCCTTAAAAAACTAAAAATAGAACTACCATACAACCCAGCAATCCCACTCTTGGGCATATACCCTAAGAAAACCATAATTCAAAAAGAGTCATGTGCCACAATGCTCATTGCAGCTCTATTTACAATAGCCAGGACATGGAAGCAACCTAAGTATCCATAGACAGATGAATGGATAAAGATGTGGCACATATATACAATGGAATATTACTCAGCCATAAAAAGGAACGAAACAGAGTTATTTGTAGTGAGGTGGATGAACCTAGAGTCTGTCATACAGAGTGAAGTAGGTCAGAAAGAGAAAAACAAATGCCATATGCTGACGCATATATATGGAATCTAAAAAAAAAACGGTACTGATGAACCTAGGGGCAGGGCAGGAATGAAGACACAGACGTACAGAATGGACTTGAGGACACAGAGGGGGAAGGGGAAGCTGGGGCGAAGTGAGAGAGTAGCACTGACATGTATACACTACCAAATGTAAAATAGATAGCTAGTGGGAAGCTGCTGCATAGCACAGGGAGATCAGCTCGGTGCTTTGTGACCACCTAGAGGGGTGGGATAGGGAGGGTGGGAGGGAGGGAGACGCAAGAGGGAGGAGATATGGGGACACGTGTATACATACAGCTGGTTCACTTTGTTGTACAGCAGAAACTAACACAACATTGTGAAGCAATTATACTACGATAAAGATGTGGAGAAAAATACCATCGTCTTGCTAAGATGTTTTTATTATTCTCACACATGAGTCATCACCATCATCGTTATTAGTGACTTGTGACAGTTCAGAGAGGGGCTGGAGAGCCGTGAGGGGCAGAAGCCCCTCCAGCACCAAAAAGCCAAGCCCACCCACGCCCACCAGCAGCGGAGGGGTGGAGGGAGGAGGAGGGAGGAGTCTGGAGGACGGACTGGCCTGGCTGCCCTGCCTTTCCCACCTGCCAATCACCGAGAGCTGAGGCCCCTGGGCAGAGCCACCTCCTCTTGCCATGGACGCAGCCGTCCTGGAAAAGAGCAGCAAGAAGGGGCCATATGTGCTCCTTCCCGCCTCCCAGGGGCTATTTCAGGCTCCCCTCACTCGCCTCTCCTCCCAGCTCCTCAGGCCTGCTCTTGTGCGTGTGTGTGTGTGTCTGTGTGTGTTTCTCTCTCTCTCTGTATCTCTCCCTTTCAGTTTCTCTGTTTCTCTCCGGGTTTCGGTCTCTGTGTTTATCCCTGTGTCTCTCCATCCTCTACATGTGTGTCCCTGTGTCTGTGACTCTCTCTGCATCCCTGTGTCTCTCTCTGTATCTCTGTGTGTCTCTCTGCCCCGCACGCCCCCACGTCCGCTCTCGCCCCACCTGTATGTGTCCCCTTTCTCTCTGTCTCTGTCACCCTCTTTCATTACCTCCCTTCGTGGCTCCTCTGTCTGATCTCAGCCTTTCCCTGGGTCCCTCCCATATGCTGGGTGTATCTGCCATCTCTGACCCACTCCCTGGGACGCTGGGACACAGGACCAGGCCCCCACAGCCACTGCCCCTCCCCCTGGCTCCAGCTCAGCTCCCAGAAGCTGGAGCTAGGACACCCCTGCTGGTGTCCACCAGCAGGAAGGGGGCAGCCCCTGAGAGAGGACCCTGCAGCCAAGTTGTCCAAAAGCCACTAGGAGGCAGCCTCAGCGTGGGCAGGTTGGGGCCAGGCCACCTCTCACACCTTGCCAACGCCACCACCCAGCTAGAATCCAATGACAGAGGCTAGTGCCGCCGTATTCATTTTTTGACAGTGATTCTGGCCTCCCAGTTAGAGTAGAT
Organism: Physeter macrocephalus; assembly: GCF_002837175.3. Classification (NCBI taxonomy): domain Eukaryota; kingdom Metazoa; phylum Chordata; class Mammalia; order Artiodactyla; family Physeteridae; genus Physeter; species Physeter macrocephalus. The sequence goes on from NC_041227.1 coordinate 67,223,646, forward strand.
TTAAGCAACCAGGAATCACAGGAAGGAGCTGGTCCAAGAGCTCAGGACTATCACCCCACTTGTCAGACAGGGAAACTGAGAACCACGTTTCCTCTGAAAACTCAGAAGAGGAAAAGCTCCTGCTTGCTCTGCTCTAAACCTCGGTCCCCATCCAGACCACATCTTCCTCAGAGTCCTGCGAGCCTGCCCAGGCTTCCACTCCAAGTGTGCTGCGGGCCTCTCCTCGCCTCTGACCAGCGCCTGGAAAGTCCTGGAGCCCCAAGCTCCACCCTCTGGAACAGGCCTGGGGGGCTGTTGGGCACTCCCCACTGGCCAGGAGGGCCTCTGTGCTCGGCTGGCCGATCCTGCCTGTCACCTTCTACCCCCCACACACACACACACACACACACACACACACACACACACACACAACCTGGCCCTTCTGGCAGCCCTCAATGCTTAATTTTGCTTTAAGCATGTCCAAGATAACGTGCACACCCCATGGAAGACCCGCACCCTGGGACATTGAGACCCTGGGTATCAGCTCTCCCACCCAAAGGGATTCTGCCACTTCCTAAGGACCACTGCGTTCTGGTCTTGGGACACCATGGTGAGAAGTTGAACATGGTCTCTGGTCTGCTCTGAGCTGCTCATTTTAGGATGAGAGGTACAAATCGTAAATGTGCACAGAAATAAAAAGAAACAAGGTCATTTCAGCGAGTGGTAAGTGCTGTGAAGAAAAGAAACCTGGGGAGGACACAGCAGTGAGGGCTGGGGCTTGGGGAGGGTCTGCGGATGTGACAGCTGAGACAAGTTCTTCATATCTAGAGGAAGGGAACAGCAAATGCGCAGTGGTGGGAAGTAAGCTCGATGTGGCTGGAGGTGGAGGGAAGCAGCAAGGCGCAGCAGGGGACAGAAGGCTGAGGTGCGCTGGCGGAGTCATGCTCTGCGCCACGCTCCGCGCTAGCCCTGCCTGCTGCCTCCTTCCCAGATGCAGAATGAGAGGCCTGGATGGGAACGCTGGTGCCCGTGCCTGCTGCGCTCTGGAAACCCCTGGGGAAATACAGATCCCTGGACCCCACCCCAGACCCATCCAGCAGTAAGTCCAAGGGCAAGACCCTGGGAATCTGTATTTTAACAAGTTCTCTAGATGACTCTGGGGCACAGGCAACTTTGGGAAACACCAGATGAATCAGAGGTTCTCAACCTCGTGTGGTCTCCAGTGTGGGCCTCGGGAAACTATAGGCCAAATTGTGTGTTTAGGGGGACACATTTCTCTGGATAGAGGTCCCTGGTTTCATCCCAGCATCACAGAGCCCCAGAGCCCCACACAATTAAGAACCTCTGACTCAAGAACAGCTGCAGTGTCTTGGCTAAAAAGGAATTAGGCCGGGGATAGAGGGCATGGCCACAAACTCCTTCAGTTCCCAGATGTATCCTTGTTGTGTAAGTAGGGGGCATCTGCTGTTCTTATCTGACCAGCATCTATTTCCCCTCTTACTGGGACAAGTCCCCGATTTTGACGAACCACCTACGATACAGTGATTGCTTTAATGGTCCCAATTCTTCACCCCTCCTGTATCCATGCCCTTGGCCATTATAACTCTGTGGTGCCCCCTGACAGTGACTCCAGGCTCAGCCGCATGATTTGCTTTGGCCAGTGGGATGTAAGTAAATGTGACGTAAGCAGAGGCTTGAAAAGCGCCTGCACAATTTGGCTTGCTTTGGCTTTTACATCTCTGACACCACCTAAGAACATGCCCAGGCCAGCCTTTTGAAGGACAAGAGGCACGTGGCCCAGCTGCCTTCTTCACTCCAGCCAATAGCCAGCGACCAGCACACGTGAGTTACCTAACATTTAGGCCCAACCTAAATGTGGACCCACAGACTCGTGAGCTAAGTAAATGCTTACAATTGCCTGCCCCTGAGGTTTTGCTGTTACACAGCATTGCTGAGGCAAGGGCCAACTGACATACCCCTCTTCCACTCTCAGGCCTCACGGCTTAGGGGGACCTGTCCTCATCAATACCATCTACCCCTCTGGCCACACCCATCAGTTCAGTCCAAGTTGGTCCAATGAGAACCAGTTCTGGGACTTTTGTTTGGAACTTTGGGGAGGAGGATCTCTTTTTCCCCTGAAGTTACTGGAAGGACAGGAGGTAAGCGCAAAGCTTCTGGGGCTGACCACAGTGGGAGAGTGCACTTGAGAATGAAGCTAACCCAGAAGAAGGCAGAGCCAAGGGCTGGAAAGAGAAATTCCCAATAACACTGTGATCCAGCCATGACACAGCCCCAGACTTTTCTCAGGAGACATTCTACCAAGAGCGACCATAGGAGAGGAACCAAGATGGCGGAGTAGAAGGACGTGCTCTCACTCCCTCTTGTGAGAACACCAAAATCACAACTAGCTGCTGGACAATCATTGACAGGAAGACACTGGAACTCACCAAAAAAGACACCCCACATCCAAAGACAAAGGAGAAGCCACAATGAGACGGTAAGAGGGGCGCAATCACAGTAAAATCAAATCCCATAACTGCTGGGTGGGTGACTCACAGACTGGAGAACACTTGTATCACAGAAGTCCACCCACTGGAGTGAAGGTTCTGAGCCCCACGTCAGGCTTCCCAACCTGGGGGTCCGACAATGGGAGGAGGAATTCCTAGAGAATCAAACTTTGAAGGCTCGTGGGATTTGATTGCAGGACTTCGACAGGACTGGGGGAAACAGAGACTCCACTCTTGGAGGGCACACACAAAGCAGTGTGTGCATTGGGACCCAGGGGAAGGAGCAGTGACCCCAGGGGAGACTGAACCAGACCTACCTGCTAGTGTTGGAGGGTCTCCTGCAGAGGC
>NC_041227.1:67231521-67293771 GCF_002837175.3 Physeter macrocephalus
TACAGAGTGAAGTAAGTCAGAAAGAGAAAAACAAATATCGTATATTAACGCATGTATGTGGAACTTAGAAAAATGGTACAGATGAACCGGTTTACAGGGCAGAAGTTGAAACACAGATGTAGAGAACAAACATATGGACACCAAGGAGGGAAAGCCGTGGGGGGTAGGGATGGTGGTGTGATGAATTGGGTGATTGGGATTGACATGTATACACTGATGTGTATAAAATTGATGACTATTAAGAACCTGCTGTATTAAAAAATTAAAAAAAATAAAAAATAAAAAAAAGAGCCACCATAAATTGTTTGTTTGTTTTCTTAAGCCCATTTCAGGTGAGTTTCCCTCACTTTCAGTGAGTCCTGGTGTCCTGCCTAACAGGGTCGACTCCTTTGGGGATGTCTGCCCAAGCCCCTACCTATTCCCCCGGCTTCCCCTTCCCTCTATCCACGGGATGGAGTTGTGTAATCCTACATCTCCACTCCCAGAACAGAGCAGACTGGACCAGCAATCATGGCCACCAGCACCGCACTGTCCAGTCAGACTGCCTCTCAAGACCATGAACCAATAACCATGGAAACAAGGAGCTGGGACTCCAATCCCATAAACAACAGAGCTCTGGCCTAGAAGTTGCAAACTGGCAGGACAGGGTCTGCTCACCCCTCATAAGTTTTGGCTTTGGGCCTGCAGAGTGGGCTTCTTATTTTGAATTGAATTCATTGCCAAATTTCAACCATCAAGAGGTTTGGTATATATGTCAAAACAAAATTTGAGAAATTACACTTGAAATATTTTCAATTTTTCAAAAATTTTAAATAAAAGCAAGCTAATATACCTCAACAACTTAGCTAAATATTTTAAAATGTAAAATCTACAATTTTTAATATGTCTGTTCATCTACTGCCATGATTTAATAAAACTGTCTTCTTTCAGTTGCTCTTATAATGACTATTCATCTACAAATGTATTATTTTATTAATAAATATCCATCTCCTGTTAATGTTTTCCTAACAGAGAAAGAATAAAACAAATAAAAGTGGCAGGTATCAATTCTTACTGAACAAAAAAGAGGTTTGGTATAAAAACCTGGAGTGTTGACAAAATGGACAACTTGGCACCACGTGGTCTCCCCTTCCCCAATGATAATGGTCACCTGGAGCTGAACAGTAGCTGCTGCTTTAGGCCAGGCAGACGCTCCCAGTTCCCCACAGTCCCCTCCACTCCCTGTATGTTTACTCTCTTTGGTTTCCAGTCTGGCCCCTGTAGGATTTTAGTTGGGGGCTCTAGACCTGAGGGAGGACTCGTCAACTCTGGCCTCCAGGAGCCCAGGAGGTCCCGGCTCTGACCTCCGAGGCCTTTGCCTGGATTCTGTAGGCAGCAGCATCATCCTTCTTAAAAACTCCCCTTTAACCTTAAGTGGGCCTGAGTCTGCTTCTATCACTTGGGACCAGAAGAGCTTAACCACCACAGATGGTCCCACAGGCAGCACAGAGGCCCGAGGTCACAGCATCCCTGCAAGATGGTTCTGAGTCTGGTACCCCAGGATTTAAACAGGGAGGATAACCACAGTGAACCCCCTCAGCCCTTCCCAGCAGCCCACTAAATACCTCTTCTTGGGAGCAGAACAGGGGAGGGAAGAGGGCAGAAAGAACATCTGACAAGTCCATGGGAATGATGGGCACAGAGCTTGGGGCCTCTCACTGCACACACAAGTCCTGAGAAGGCCCTAGAATCCCAGATGCTTTCAACACATACTCACCAAACCCTGACTCATTGCCAGCTCGTCTAGTTTCTGGGATATGGCATCACGTGAAATGGACCAAGTCCTGCCACCATGGAGCTAGCATCCGTGCAGGGCAGAGACATAATAAAGAAGACAAGTGAAAAACAGAAATAGAGTCACAGATATAGAAAACAAACTTATGGTTACCAAGGGGGAAAGAGGGGGAGGGATAAATTGGGAGATTGGGATTGACATATACACACTACTATATATAAAATAGATAACTAATAAGGACCTACGGTTTAGCACAGGAACTCTACTCAATACTCTGTAATGATCTATATGGGAAAAGAATCTAAAAAAGAGTGGATATATGTATATGTATAACTGATTCACTTTGCTGTAGAGCAGAAACTAGCACAACATTGTAAATCAACTATACTCCAATAAAAATTTTTTAAAATTTTTTTAATGAAAGAAAGAAGATAAATGAGTGTGATATGTAGTGGGTAAGACAATAATCAGAGTGATGGGGGAATAAGGAGGGAGGGAGAAGTGCTTGGGGGTGGTGAGGTCACTGATATACATCGTGTGGTCTGGGAAGGTCTCACTGAGAAGAGGACATTTGAGCAGAGACCTGCCTGAGAAGGGAGGGAGCCTGGCAGACATCTGGGAGGAGAGTTCCCACACAGAAGGAACAGCAAGTGCAAAGGCCCTGAGGCAGGAGGGTCTTGGCCTGTTCAAGGACCAGCAAGGAGGCTGGTATGGCTGGAGCAGGGCAGTTGCGGGGAGAGATGGTCAGAGAGGCAATAGGGGCAAATTTCAAAGGGCCCACAGGCTTTGGAGGATGTTTGGCTGTAACTGAGCGAGATGGGATGCACAGGAGGGCCCTGAGCAGTGGAGGGAAGTGACCTGACTCGGATTTAACAGGATTCCTCTGGCTGCTGAGTGGAGAACAGATGGTGGGGGCCAAGGGCAGGAGCAGGGAGTCCAGGGAGGGGCTACTGCCCTAGGCCAGGGGAGAGGCACCAGGGGCCCGGCCAGGGCAGAGCTGGTGGAACATGATCAGGTAGGGGCTGGATTCTGACTGAAGAGCTGGCAGGATTCACCCATGGATGAGACGTGGGATGTGAGAGCAAGAGGCACCAAGGAGGACCCCAAGGCTTGGGTCCTGAGCGCCTGGAAGGTGGCAAGTTACCTCAATAGTGAGGAGGGGCAGGCGATGGACTCCCAGAAGGGGCAGCTGCCACTCCCACAGGAACCTGGGCCCAGCGCTGATGGATCTGCCAGGTTTTTGAGAAAAGCCATAAATCCAGAAGTTTCTGTGAAGTGTCTCAATTTTCAAATATTGGCAACTTATTCAAAGATGCTGAGGACACTGCAGGGCCAAACAAAACAGATGGACAGTTTGGATCTGACCCGATGGCCATGGGTCTGCAGCCTCTGACACGAGGTCAGGTCACCGAAAGCTCCATTATTGAGTGATTGCTGTGTACCAGCCAAGCATCCACGTTATCTGCTTTAACTCCAAGGACACTATCATGAGGCAGATATCATCGTCCTCTTGTCCCAGCCAAGGAAACTGCGGCCCGGAGAGGGCAAGCCCCTGCCAGAGGTCACACAGCAGGTGAGTGGTGGCATGGGGGCTGGAGCCTGAACTGTCTCTGTGGTCATGGGGTGCTCTGCCACCTCCATCAACCAGACAAAAAACAAAAGCAAACCCTCATTTTACACGTAAGGAAAGAAAAGGCCACAGAGAGAGGGAGTGTGACTTGTTTAAAGTCACTCAGCAAGTTGGCACTGGAGGCTGGACTTGAACCCAGGGTTCATGACACCTGGTGCAGCGCCCTTCTCAATAAGGCCTCTTGGAAGTGCCTGGGGAGGCTGCATGAAGTGGGTTGTGGGGACGGGGTGCAGCACAGCACCGCAGGCAAGAGCCAGGCTCTGGAGTCTTCTGCAAATCACAACTCTGCCACTTGGAAGCTGTGTGACCTTGAACAAGTCACTTCACCTCTCTGTGCCTCGGTCTCCTCATCGGGTATAACCATGGCACCTACCTCATAGGGCTGTTATGGGAACAAAAGGAAGTAACACTTTTGGGGGCTCAAGCCATGCCCTTCAAAGTCAGACTCTTCATGTATCAGCTGCTCCTGGCCTGTCTAATATTACACCAACGTATTCCCAAGCGCCAGAAGTCCCTAGGTTGGGGACATCACATGCGTCCTCATACTTGTGAAAATGTAGCAGCATGATATAAGGGACGGACAGAAGAGCTGGGGTTTTCTGTAGAAATGAAGGAGAATCAAGAAAGGCAGGGGGGTGGCAGGGGTCTTCTCCTGAGGGGCTATGAGCCCGCCCCACACTCATGCGTGTGTGTGTGTGTGTGTGTGTGTGTGTGTGTGTGTGTGTGTGTAAGGAGGGGTAGATGTAGCAGAAGCCTCAGCGGAAGGGGAGGGGTCCCCGGCCGGGCCCCTGCTTCCCTGCAGCATAAGAAGACACTTAGAGCCTGGCAGAGAACTGGGCACAAAGAACAACAGACATAACAACCAACATCTATGCCACAAATGTTGACTGAACACCTACTGCTGCCAGTGTCCTGAGCACTGGGGAGCCAGCCATGAAACAGCACAGATAAACTCAACCCCCACCTTCACAGAGCTGGTGGACCACACACAAAACAAACGAGGAACACTGAGGAAAAGTCAATGGTGGCAAATGCTAGCAGAAAAATCAAGCAGCGAAAGTGTGGGGAGATCAATATTGAATGGGGTGCTGGGAAAGAGCTGACTTCAAGAAGTTTCCGGAAACAGTCTTGTGGCCAACTGGTGGAAGAGCATTCCAGGCAGAGGGAAAGGCAGTGCAAAGGCACTGAGGTGGAGTGTGCCTGGTGTCAGGAGCCAGTGTGGCAGAAGCCAGTGACCAGGCGGGAGAAGGAGAGGACCCCAGAGAGGCAGAGAGGCCATGTAGCTGGGGAGGGGCTGAGGGCCACCTTCACGCAGGGCCTCAAGCTTTGGGGAGGATGTGGCTTTGACTCTAAGTGGGGGGTAGGGGCAGTTGTCAGAGGGGGGCTGTGCAAAGGAGAGACAGGATCTGATGATTACTCAGATGCAGGGTGGACAGGGGACTGGCAGGGGTGGGGGCAATGGTGGAAGCGGGGAGGCTGCTGCAGAAGTCCACAGGAGAGACGTGTGTGGCTCAGACAGGTTGCAGCACAGAAGTGACCAGGTGCACTCACACATCCAAAAGGTGCCCGGCACTTCCCTGCACTATTTCACTGAATCCTTGCACCATGAGCAGCTGCTAGTTGCTCTGATCCCCCTAACCCCATTCTACAGGGCAGCAAACTGAGGCCCTCGCCCAAACCACACTGCTAGAAAGAGGCAGTGTGTGGCATCCATCCTTCACAAGAGAGAGTGGGCACTGTCCCACCATGACAGGGGAGAGAATGGGTCTAGAGTAGGGACACCAAACGTCCAGCTCCTCCTCCCCCTGACTGGTCTCTCCCTTCTCTCTGGCCGCCCCAATCCCACCTCCCTCCAGCCACCCTCACAAGCCCTCCTAGACCCTGCCACCCCATCAATCCTCCGGAGCCACCCATTTCCTGAGGTTCAAACACACACTCCCTGAGACTGAAGTCCAACATCACCTGTGCTCCCAGTCAGCAGAGCCACCTGCCTGCCATCCCCACCTCACCGGCCTCCAGACCTTCACTCGTGACCCCTCCGGGCCTTTCTCTGCTGCCCCTCCAACCCCAATGCCTGCGTCTGCACCCACCCGAGCCTTCCGAGCATCTAATCCAGAAGAGAAATCCAATCTGCGTGAAGGGCTTGGGGTAATTCTGTGTCGAGGCCACACTTCTCTTTCTGTTTGTTGAAGGAGGCTGATGCTCCTTCTTGGAGGAAGGAGAAAAGCTTCCTTTGTGCCGGGTCTGGGGAAATTGTGTCTGTTTAGGACAGGCTGCAGTTTTCTTTGTGAACGCCGTAGATTTTTCGTGCGGGAAAAGGGTTTATTAGATTTCCCTGTGGCTGCCCAGAATGGGGAGAGGTTTTTCTGAGCACAGAAAGAAATTACCAAACAGGCGCTTGAGAGGAAGGAACATTTAGCAGCTGCTTCTCACAGAGAGGTTAGGATTTCGAGGTTGGTGTTTTCATTGGAGTGAACATAAAATGCAAAGAAAGGAAGAAAGCCTTCCCTGTAGTTTCATGGGCGTGAGGGAAGGAAGTTGGTCCTTGATGTTCTGGCGGGGAGGGCAGGATTTTGTTCGGGGGGAGGGGTGTTGGGGTGTTTCTTTTTTTTTCTCTTCAAGTAGAAAATAAATTTTAAAATGGTCGCAGAACCCAGAAGAAAGGTTGTCATAGCAACAAAAGTTTGAGGCCAGGTACCTCCTGACACCCTTTCAGTACCATGACCGTGGAGGGACAGGATTTGGGCACTGTAGGATCAGTGGGGGAAACCATCCAAAGCTCGGCTCAGACCTCCCAAATTTCTCACCAGCACTGACAGGCTGATAACTATTTTCCAAGCTCCCAGGGAGGAAAATTGTGATTTTCTGGGAGGGGCGATCTCTAGCCAACAATGATCAAGAGGAAAGAGAAAACTGTGGGTTTGGTTTATTTACCCAACAAACTAACCATCAATGTTTTTACTAACCAAGGACTGGGGGTGAGGGTCTTATGCTGAGCCCCCCAGATCACGCCTTTCTCTGACCCCCAACTGCACCATTCTCTTCCCTGATCACTTCATTTGGATTCCTTTGTGCCCCATGAAGACAATTCAGGCCCCCTCATCAGCTGTGAGGCCAGACGAAAACCTCTCTTAGCTTCAAATTCCTCATCTGAAAAATGGGCACCATAGAAGTGCCTGCCACAAGGGTATTGGCAAGGATTCAACAAGATCCAGCTGGTGAGAAGTTTTGTTGTTTTTTTTTTGTTGTTGTTGTTGTTGTTGTTTTGCGGTATGCGGGCCTCTCACTGTTGTGGCCTCTCCCGTTGCGGAGCACAGGCTCCGGACGCGCAGGCTCAGCGGCCATGGCTCACGGGCCCAGCCGCTCCGCGGCATGTGGGATCTTCCCGGACCGGGGCACGAACCCGTGTCCCCTGCATCGGCAGGCGGACTCTCAACCACTGCGCCACCAGGGAAGCCCGGTGAGAAGTTTTAACAACGTCTGGTACACATGAAGGGCTCAATAAATGTGAGCTAGCATTGTTTTTAATTAACAATTTTTTTAATGCTTAGCTTTAAACATCCTGTATCAAGCCCTGGAGGAGCTACATGGACAAGCTACAGGGAAATAACTGCAAGAGTTGGGGGCGTGACCTTCAGGAAGAAGCTAGGAGAGACCTCAAACAATTGAGAGGCTCAGCTGGCCAGTGAGGGCCCAGGCACTCCATGGGGCCGAGACAGGACAACTCCGCTGCAGGACACAGCATTGGATTTAAGTGTGTACATAAAGGAAAAGGCAGGGAGTCTGCGTTTTTACACGAAGGAGAAACTTGGTGAGAGGTGGAGGTGAGGTGGGGGGACCCTACCCCGAAAGGGTGCAGATATTTCCCAGGACGAGGCATTCCGAGGCCTCCATGGGAGAGGATTGGGCTGAGCGGAGAGCAGGGAATTTTAGCCAAGATGTCTTTTAAGGTTAATTATTATTAAATCATTAAATTATTATTATTATTACATCCCAGAGTAAAAATTCAAGTCCTGAGTGCACACCAGAAGTGAGTCTGATGGGGTGAAACTGGTCAGGGGTGGGACCCTATTCGGAGTGTCTTTGGCAAACAGCCGGCATCAAGCAGGTGGTCCCAGAAAAGTTCAGTGGGGCACCCCTACAGGCAACACAGAGCAGGCAGCACCCCGGGAAACCTCTGGTTCATGGTCCCGAAGCCTCATCCAACATTTGTCCTGCAAATAGGTATTGAACACCTTCTATGCACTAGACAGTACCCAGAGACTGGGCATGGCAATGAACAAGACGGCTGGGGCCCTGCCCTCATGGAGTGACATCCTATGGGTAAGGGGGACAAGAAGCTGGTGACCAAAGGCATGCCCCCAGAAAACTTCAGGTGTGCCAAGTGTGATGGGGGAGATAAAAATGGTGATGAGATACAAAGATGGGGAGGCCCTGCCTCCAAAGGGGGATAGGGAGGTCTTCTCTCCAAGGGACCCGGCCTGGGAAGGCGGGTCAGGAAGTCCCATTGGAGCTCAGGAGGAGCCAGCCAGGGAAGATGTGGGGAAGGGCATTCCAGGCAGAGGCAGCAGCCTCCCCGGGTTTATTTCACACCTTCCTCCCTCTGTCCTTTAAACCAGTCAGGCCAACGCTGTATTCAGGGCAAACTAGCGGTTGTGGCCCACTCCTGTCTGCATGAGACTACACACATAGCCCACGCTGACATCAAAGAGCTAGGCAGGCACGGGGAGTTTTAACCTTGGGCAAAGAGGTCAATTCAACTCAAGAGGGTGCCCGGCCTTGGACTCGGAGCAACATCGTCTGGGAGGTACCGGGTGGTGTGGACCAGCATCCCCAGCATGTGGTACAACCACTGCCAGGCAGCTTTCCCCTGAGCCCTGCCCTAGCCTCAATGCCTGCCTCGGGGACACTTAACTCCGGCCCTGGCTGCCTCCGGCGGCGGGTCCAGAAAAGGGTGCGAGGCCGAGGGAACAGTTTGATCTGCCTTCTGAAGAGTCCCCCCCACCCCGCGCCCCAATTCTGATCCGAGCCTCGCCGAGCTGTCCCGCTTTCCCGCCGCATATTCTCCCGGGCGGGGGCCGGGACGCGAAGGGCTCCCTGCCGGGAACCCACCGGACTGCCCCCACTCCTCACTCCCGTGCTGCCCAAAGCCGGTCCGGGAGCAGTTTAGTGCGGGCTGGGGCTGGGGGTGGAAGAACGAGCCCCTCGGCTTCTGGCTCCTGTGGATCTGCGGTGGAAGGGCCGGCTGACAGCAACAGTCCCTGCGCCGACACCACCGCCACCCCAGGCGGGAAGGGATGGATGGGAGTAGCCGGTGCCCCGCGAAAGGAAGAGGGGGAAGGGGCGAGCATGGAGATGAGTTCTGGCTCGGAAAGGAACGGGGTGGGTGCCGGGAGACGCGCCTCTCCAAGGCGCGGCGACGTCCCCACAGGCGCCTGGTGCTCGGAAGGGGCACGAGCTCTGCCCGAACCTTGAAACGGCGGAGCGTCCCGAACGCCATCATTCGACACCCCCGGACCTGCCCACCGCGCTCCCCGCCCCCGAACGTTCGGCCGAGCCTGCGGAGCGCGGGGCACGGCGTCCTGGCGGTGGCGCGGGGCCCCGGCCCGGGCGCGAGGAGGGAGCGCGGGTTTGGGTCTGGGGCGCCGGGGCCGCGCAGCCCGCGGGAGCCGGGAGCGGAGCCCCGGGGCGCCGCCGCTCACTCACCGAGCCCGCCGAGCTCCTCCTCGCACGAGTACCAGATGCCGGTGTGGAAATTCCTGAAGAGGAAGCGGTCGTCGCCCGTCTCCCAGCTGTAGAGCGCGACGCCAGGGGGGCCGTTCCCCGCGGCGGCGGCGGCGGCGGCGGGGGCGGCGGTGCCGTTGGCCGTGGCGTTGGCGCCCGAGTTGGGGCAGTTGGCGCTCCCGCCCTGGCCGCAGACCGGCTTGGGCACCCGCTGCGTGCCCTGGCACCAGTGAGTGGTGAGGAAGGCGGTGGTGGCGAAGAGCAGCGCCAGCAGGTTCAGGGCCACGGCCAGGAGCGCTCGGCCGCGGCGGTTCGTCTTCATGCCGCCCGCGCCGCCGGGACCGCGCCGCCGGGGAGCTCCGCGCGCGAAGTTGGCAGCCGGCGCCCCGCGTCAGCGGCCGCTGCCCGCCGCGCCCCGGGGCTCGGGCTCCTGCGAAGGGCGGCGGCGGACACGGCGCTGGCCCATGCCCCCGCCCCCGGGGTGGGGGCGCGGCGCGCGGAGGGCGCGGGGGGCGGGCGGTAGCGGAGCGGCTCCTGCGCGCCCGGAGCCCGGAGCGCGAGTGCACCTCGGCGAGGAGCCGCTGGCGCCTGGCAGCGGCCACGGCGCAGGGACGCGCGCCCCTCCGTGGGGAGACACCTGCAGGCGGCCGGCGACACTGTTTTGGTTCCCGCCCTCACTGGGAGAGGGGGTGCCCCACGCCGGGCGCTGGCGGGGGCCCGGCAGAGAAGGGCGCCCCCTAAAGAGACCCGCACCCGAGTGGAGAGTCTGAGAAGCAAAGAGAATGCCAGAAGGCGCTCTCGGAGAAAGAGGCTTCCCACCGGGGACGTGAGGCAACAAAACCAGCCGGGAGGGGTCATCTCACACAGGAACCAGAGAAATCCCGCCCTCTGGAGAGAAGGGCAGAGCCTGCTGGGGGTCCCCACGAGGAACGTGGACCCGCAGCACCCTCCCCTGGAGGCCCGGTAGGGAGCCCCAAGAAGGAGCCCCAAAGAGTCTGAGCTGCAGAGTTGAGTTTTTTGGGCTTCCCACACCCAAGAAGCAGCAGGGCCCACTGAAAAGGATGCCTCATTACTGATCCTGGAGTTGCAGGACCTGTCAGGAGGCGTACCTCACCGGAAATGCGGGGTGGTAGAGTGTAAAGGGCTTGTGCTTCCCCTGGGTGTCTCCCAGGGAGATCTGGGCTGTGTGAACCAACAGGACAGGCTCCCCTGGCAGGATGAAGCTGCAGTCACCCGGGCTCCTTATCATGGCATGGTACAGCACGAAGGGTGGCAAAGAAGTGTGCCACACTGGATGCCAAGTGTTGGATATGACGAATGGGACTTCCCCATGCAGGCATCCCCACCCCCCTGAGGTCCTTAGCAGTATGACCCAAGGAGGTACCACACCAGACACAAAGTTGTTGCAGTTATCAGGCAGGGGTGCCCTACAGAGGCTGCCAACCCAGAATCTCCAAGGTGGAGGGTGGGAACAGAAAGGTCAAGAATACTGACTTTGGGGTCAGGCAACCCTGGGGCTTGACCAGCTGTGGGCTGTGAACAAGTTATTGTATTAAACCTTTCTGAGTCTCAGTTCCATATCTATAAAAGGGAGGAGGAATATTGGACTGTCGTAATGAGATCACACCTGCAAAAAGCACTTGGCTCATAGTAGGTGCTCAATAAACGCTGCCCATCATTATTATTATTAACATCTGAACCAAGATCAGAGGACTAAATTCGCACAGACCTTTTCAGGATCTCTTGTGCAAGGTGGGATTGCCCAACTATGAACGCTCCATCCCCACCTCTGCTCTAAAATAACCATGTCCCCTGAAGCCCCATCACACTGCAAAGCACAGGGTGCCCGGATGCCCAGGGTGTGCAACAAGTAATTGCGTGTTGATTACAAGAGCTCATCTGAATTCTGCCCAAGCTGAGAACTGCGCCAAAACCCCCTGCTCGTGGAGTGGCAGGGCTTGCAGAATTCAAGGTTAACGGATTATGAATTGCCTTACTCTAGTGGGTGAGCCTGTGCTCCCTGGCAGCTGCTGCTACTTTGCCTGGGGGTAGGTGGGAATAATTGTGGGCAACGTTTCCGGCAGGAACCCATATGAAGGATGGCCAAGGGTCTCCAGACTTGTTCATTAGATCCCTTTTCTGGCTCTAGGCAAGGCGTTCCCAACTATTTTGAGGAGGACCTCCATTCAGTATTGAGGGTATTGGTTGAGAGAGAAAATACATCACGGCCAAACAGCTGAAAAGAATTCAGTGACACTTTTAAACGGCCGTGCAATATTCATCGGAGGAGTATCTGTACACATTTGAAAACCAGTCCCTCAGATGTTGGCTTGAGACGGTGGTTCATGTGCATGTGTGTAGCACTCAGGGACCTACAGGCTGGGAAGCCTGTCCTGGACATTCAAAGCCGGGAGAGCCCGAGTGACATATGTCTCAGGGACCACACTCTCTTAAGAAGTACCCAGAGGAAGCACAGAGGGGTTTGAAATTTCCATCTAAGACACTCTTCCACTCTCTGAGTGCCCACTGGATGCTCAGCACCAGAGAGAAAAGAGAATCAACAGCATTAATAAGTACGTTGTACAGTCGGCAGGTGTTAAGAGCCAGGGAGAACAATAAAGCAGGGAGGAGACAGAAGTGAGGGTAGCAGATTGTGATTTTAAATCAGGGCTTCAAGGAGATCTCACTGGGAAGTTGACATTAGAGCAAAGGCTTGAAGGAGGGTGGAAGCAGGCCATGGAGATATCCCAGGAAAGGAGGTTCCAGGAAGAGGGAGCAGCCAGTGCAAAGGCCCTGAGGTAGGGGATAACTGAGAAAGCAGTGTGGCTGGAGATGAGTGAGCAGGGAGAGTAGAGAGGTGATGGGGGGAGGGGACAGGTCATGGCGTGTGGAGTCAGTTACAAGGACTCCAGCATTTACTCTGAGTTGGGTGGGAGCCTGGGGAGGTTCTGAGTAGAGGAGAGACATATCTGACTTGGAGTATAACAGGACCACTCTAGATGCTGAATTAAGAAGGGGGAAACAGAGACCAGCTGGGGGCTAGTGAGTGAATCTGTGCAAGTAATGCCAGCGGCTCAGACCAGGGTGGTTGCAACGAGGTTCTGCATCTGTGTCAATTTTCAAAAGCAGATCCAGCAGGATCGGAGGTGGGATGTGTAAGACGCCTTTGAGGTGTTTGGCAGGAGCTCCTGCGAGGACAGAGCTGCCCTGTGCTGAGTCGGAGCAGGTGGGGGCGGGGCGCGGGGAAGCTCCAAAGTTCTGACTGATGTTGCCCTGGACCTTGTACTCAAAGTGAGGATAAGGACGAGGGGGTGGAGATTGTACCACAAGAGGGAGCCACTGCATGTGTCCGCACACCCTTCCGGAACCGAATCCAAACTCATGAGCAAGCCCCTTGGATAGGATACGTATTTTTATCCTCAAATAATGATACAGTTGCCTTGGGTGTGGACAGGTGTTAAAGAAAAATTATTCATGACACTTGTTAAGACAGTAAGGCAGCCTTTATTCAGGGACCACTGCAAAAGGAGTTTTGCCACAGGAGAGAGAGATTGGGCTGAACTCTGAACACAGGGACAAGAGAGGATTTATAGCCAAGGAGCAGGGGGGAGGTCAGTGGACGGAGGAAACCCCAGGGCTGGGGGGATTCTGGCTAAAGTAACTTGACAGGATTCCTGCTGAAGGCGGCCCAGGAGGATAAGCTATCTGGAGTGGGGAATGAGGAACTTGATTGGGTTTCAAGGATGAGGAATTCTTGCTAAACTGAGCCAGTAGGATTCTTGCTAAAACTGGAGTAAGCCGGCCAAGGACAGAGCCCAAGGTCAGGGCCTAGTTGAGAAGAGGGCTCAGAGGAGCCCGACTAAGGTTTGGTCAAGGAGGGTGTCTGGGGTGGGGCTGGGGTGGGTAGGGAGCTTGTTTAGGAGGCCAGAAATGTGGGCCCAAGCCCCTGTCCCCTCCTCTTCAGACACTGTCAAAGGCCAAGGCCTCCTGTCACCCAAGACCCCTGACCAGGGATTGAACCCCGGCCACGGCAGTGAAAGCACCGAGTCCTAACCACCGGGCCGCCAGGAAATTCCCCCAATGGCTCTGCTTAAGCTCCTCAAGTACTGCCCTCTGCCGGCCCCAGGACAAAGTCTAGATGCCCCACTTCGCCTTTCCAGATCCTGTACGGCTGGCCCTGCCCACATCTCAGCCCCTCCCATCACCGTGGGCTGGGACAGGCCCCCAGGCCTCGCCCACCTCCCTCCCTCCCCCTCCCTCCGGCTGGATGCCCTTGCTGTGCTGATCCTGTGCGTCCTTCAAAGTGCTGGTCACACATCGCTCCACGCACGGCAGAGCCTTCCTTGGCTCTGTCCTCCTCCGTCTGGCCCTTCGTCACCCCTCCTCTGAGCTGTGATGTCTGTGTTCACGCTCATCTCCCCCACGGGCCTGGGGGGTCCCTCAAGGTCACCTCCAACGGCAGCCTGCAGGCCAAGTTTGGCCCATGAGCATGTTTTGTTTGGCCTGGTTGGAATTGGCCTCCACAGGGTGCTAAATTTTCATGAGTTGCCAACATTCAATAATCATGATTTCACATAAAAATCTAGACTTTCAGCTTCTCTGGCAAGATCAAGTTACCTGCCGACACTGGGCCTGCATTTTTGCCTGGCAACCATTGCCAAAGTTGCCCGTAAAGCGGATCACAAGGGACCACAGTCCCGCTGGGCCCTTCCATCGTTAGGGATACCTGTGGGGAGCCCCTGGGGGCATTCAAATTTAAGAACCTGGAATCAAGGCCCCAAACATTTTTGACAACACCATTTAGCACGTCTATGATGCTAAAAGTCAGGGTGATGGTTACAGTCTCGAGGTGGCATAGTGACTGAAAGGGGCCCCTGGGGCTGGGGCTTCTGGGGGCTGGTCACATAGGTGTGTGCACTTTATGAAAACTCATTGAGCCATACAGTTGGGACCTGTGCCCTTTTTTATAGTCAACGAAATTTACCAGAAAAACTGTTGCTGTTAATAATGAAATTCATACTTTTCAGGAACCATGAATATGCTTTGAAGGGACACGACCCAAATGCATCTCACTTTCCACTTGGAGTCGGCTGCTGCAAACACTCTCACCAGCTTCTGGACCTCCTAAGTCACTTCCTGTTTTCTTTTTTTTTAAATTTATTTATTCGTTTTTATTTTTGGCTGTGTTGGGTCTTTATTGCTGCGTGCAGGCTTTCTCTCGTTGTGGTGAGCGGGGGCTACTCTTCGTTGCGGTGTGCAGGCTTCTCATTGTGGTGGCTTCTCTTGTTGCAGAGCATGGGCTCTAGGCACGCGGGCTTCAGTAGTTGTGGCACGTAGGCTCAGTAGTTGTGGCTCGCGGGCTCTAGAGCACAGGCTCAGTAGCTGTGGCTCATGGGCTTAGTTGCTCTGCGGCATGTGGGATCTTCCCGGAGCAGGGCTCGAACCCGTGTCCCCTGACATTGGCAGGTGGATTCTTAACCACTATGCCATCAGGGAAGCCCAGTCACTTCCTGTTTTCTAAGCCTTCAAAAGAAAGCTTGGGAAACCAGAGCATCTCCAGCCTCCAGGCCCTCCTAATTATAGCAAGGGATTAGCCAATTTCCAATTACTGGTGAGGTTTTTTTAAACGTTGACTCCCAAGGTATCTAAGCCTAATACACACTTTACTCCCTGGTTCAGATGCCTCTCCAGGGCTTCAGTGAAAGCCGGCCTCGAGACGCGGGTGTGTTTATGAGGCTGCCTGCTCCTTGGGGCCAGTGTTCCCAGGGGAGGAAGGGACCCTGGAGCTCTGTGCAATCAAAGAAGTCCCAGGGTGTGGGGTCTCCGGAGGAGAAAGGAGCCCACTTCATTAGCAAGTGATCAACTGGAGTTTCTTTGAAACTGTCTTAACTCTTCCAACAACTTTTCAAGAAGAATTTAACAGGCCCTGGCTCTGTGCTAGGCTTTCAACGAACAAGACCAACCAGGTCCATACCTTCATGGGGCTATGTTCTAGAAAAGGAGACAAGGGCTTCCCTGGTGGCGCAGTGGTTGCGCGTCCGCCTGCCGATACAGGGGAACCGGGTTCGCGCCCCGGTCCGGGAGGATCCCGCATGCCGCGGAGCGGCTGGGCCCGTGAGCCATGGCCGCTGAGCCTGCGCGTCCGGAGCCTGTGCTCCGCGACGGGAGAGGCCACAACAGAGGGAGGCCCGCGTACCGCCGAAAAAAAAAAAAAAAAAAGAAAAAGAAAAGGAGACAATAATGAGCAAGGAAACTGCTCATACATTTAATAATTGCAGACGGTAAAACAGGATGCAAGAGACAGCAACCAGGGGCCTCACTGAGGAGGGACGGTTGAGCTGGGATGTGTCAGCAGATGTCCTGTATCGAGGGTAGAAGGTCTGAATTTTAATCCTGGCTCTGCCACATCTGGGCCACCCCTGCCTCTCAGAGCCTCAGCTTTCTCATCTGTAAATGGGGAGGGGGCGGGGGCATCAACACGTGCTGAGCGTCCTCGCCACAGGAGGAGACTTCCATCCCCTGTCACTCTCAACCCTCGCGAGGCTAGTTGCCTCCATTTGACAGATGAGGAAACTGAGGCACGGAGAGAGAAGAAGCTTGGAGTGCAGGGGGTTGGGGAGAGCTCCTATCCCACGGCCTTGAACATCAACCCAGGAGCTAAGATCTTACCCCATCAGCGATGAGGATCCAGTGATGACTGTGGAGCCTAGAGCATGACACAGCCAGGGCTGTGTTTCTGGAAGGTTGCCCAGGGGGCCGGCAGGGTGGGTGGCTGGGAGGGGGAGGTAAGGAGTCCTGGAGATGTGTCAGGAGGCTCATGCTGTGGTCCACACCTGCTCTGGTGATGAGACGGAAGCCTGGGCTTGTCATCTGGCCCCATTCACAGAGAACAAGGCTAGGGCACACGTGCACCGCGGGACGTCTGCTCAAAAATGTGCTCAGAAACCACAGCCATAGGGTGACCAACAAATCAACCTCAGCTCTGACGTCCAGGGCAGGAGGGAAGTGAGCCAGTCCTGGAGAGAAGTGGGAGGAGGACAGGAGGGCCGCACACTGGTCCCCACCATCAGCAGTGATGTCCTCTGGATGACAGGCCAGTGAAGATCTCAGGGGGATGGAGCATGAATGAGTCACGAGAAAGAGTGTGGGGACATTTATTTAGGACCGAGGGCACGTCAGGCACTTTGGCCAAAGGGATGTAACTGAACCCTTATGGAATTCTTAATCTCAGCTGGAGAAACTGAGGCTCAAGAAGCAGCAGGGCAGGGACCGGAGTCCAGGGCCTGGCTGGCTGTCGTCTTCAGGTGAATCGAGTGTCCAGGTGAAAGCCCCATAGCCCACTGACTCCCCTCCTTGTTTCCAGCACTCAGTGGGATTTCTCTCAGTCCTCGGGGGCTGTAGCTGGTTTGTTTTACTCCAGTCTTGAGGAGGGACGGTGAGGAAGGCTGGGGAGAAAACAGACATTCTAAGGTGTCTCCTGAAACCAGCCCTTCTTGGGCTGTCTTTCTGAGTCCGTTTTTCCCCCAAGCTGTTTTTTGCTTCCCTCTTCTGCCCCCTAGAGGCTGAGAATGGGGCAGCAGGCTCTGCTTCCCTGGACCAGGAAGAAAGCCCCCTCTCTCCCCATCCACCCTCCACCAAGAAGCTAAAATTGCCTCCACAGTGACCTGAGGGACACCTGGGACTCGATTAGGTGATTGAGAGCAGAGGTCTCCAAGTGGGCGTAAAAGTTTATAAATTACAAATATATTACCAGCAGTATAAAGCATATATAAAAACTAAAAAATATTTAAAGGAGGACATAAAGATTAAATAAACATTGCTTTTAAATGTTTTTATTTTATTTACTAACAGTATAATAGACCTTTTGGCCTTCCTTTAAACATTCTTTATAATATATTTTTACAGCTAGCAATGCAACTGCATATGCTTTCTTAAATTTTTTGAAAAGCATGGGTTAACGCTCTGTACTGTCGTGATTCAGGAGTCTGGTTCTATGTAGAGTTATAGCCATACTTGATTTGGCTGTTAGAGCTGAAAAGAGCGCTTTCATTTGGATTTATACAAAGATTTCTAAATCCAAATGAAAGAAGCACCTCATGGGCTGTGCTTTCTAAATACCAATATTCATATTTTAGTCCCATTCTCAAAATAGGGAACCGTTTTTGGTGAAATCTGGCTAATCTACATTCATCTTTCTAGCTATCCATCACTAAGTCCAGCAAACAAATCAGACAGTTAGTATTCATGTATTTTTAACAAATGGATTCAAAACCCCCTGAAAGTTTTCTTTTTGGAAGCTTTTTTAAATTGGTTGGAATCTTCCGTTTTCAAATTCTTAAAGTGTGCAGACTTGGAGAGTTTCTAAGGGAAACATACTTTCCTTACTTTTTGACAATACAAGCTCATAACAATGGAAACATTTCCAAACATCTGCTTTCAAAATGCTCTTTCCAAAGATGTAAAAAAGCAGTTACATTCTCTCCCATTGTTTAAAAATTACCTTCGTCTTAGAGGAGCAGATTAGGTGCTTTGTTTTCAGGGGGACATATAGTCGTGTCACCCCAGAAGAGGTCAGCGAATGTGGGCGCTTGTCTTTAAATACATGAGCCTCATCTCCAGGCTCAGCAGCTGTTTGAAGTCACACTCAGGGTCCCTTCCCATCTTGTAACAAAGTATCACTGAAGACTCTTCTAAGCAAAGGTCTTGTTCTTAGTAGTAATAATATAAATCATAAATACGATGATAGAGAATAGGGACTCTGTGTCAGGCACTTTGTAAGCAGGCTCAGACGAATTAACTTACTATATCCACGAACAGCCCTGTGAGACAGGTACGATTCTAGACCTTTTCGACAGATGGAGAAACTATGGCACGGACATGGCAAAACCATGAGAAGCCAACTGGACAGCATGTTTAGGACTTCGTTGTTTTGACTCTGACAGATGATACTAGCAAAGGGGAGACTGTTGATGGGGCCAGTGTGAGAACATGGGGACCCTCAAACTTGGGAACCAGGGCTTCCCCCACCACCCAGGAGACACCATGAGCATCTAGCGGATTTGAGTCCAGGCCTGTGGTTTTGGCACAGCCCGCAAGGGACGCCACACTCTGATGGGAGGTGAGGGACACAGAACTCACTGAAAAAGGGTGAATCTTGCCTGTGCTCGCACTGCCTTATCTTCCTCGGGTTTCTGATCAAAACATATATTCTGGAGCCTCTTACCTTTACCACACAATCTGTTAAACAGTAGAAATGCTCACACACACACACACACACACACACACACACACACACACACAACTGCCTGACACTCCTTTTATTGGTTTAGTCTCCCAAGTAAAGCAAAGAGAAAGATGATTTATTGAACATCTACTAAGTGCCATACGGTGTACCCAGACCTTTATACACATGACCTCATTTTCTCCTTGCAATAGCCCTATGAGTCAGGGGCCCTTGTATCCCCATTTTATAGCTGAGAAAACTGAGGCTGAGAGAGGAGTTGACCTGCCCAAGGTCAATGGGCAGGTCAACTTCGAGATCAGGACAGTAGGGCCTGAGATTACATGTCTCCCTCACTAAATTGAGTCATGAAACTTTTATTAAGGGATATAGTTAGTCAACGTCAAGAGAACAAGGCAATTCTGGGCAGACCCATTAAAAGCAAATCCTTCTCCACTATCGCCATGGCCGGTCCTGATGGAATTGTGAAATGACAGGGTGAAGAGGCGGGTGTGGGGTGGCAGAAGGGGCTGTCTAATCTGCTAATTGCATGCAAAGTGCTTTCCCAGGCCCCTAAGAATGCAGGCACAGCAGCCACATCCAATGTCGCAAGGTTTCTTCGCAGAAAACTGCCTCCTTCACAGACACGAGTGACAGCTGCTTCCATCAGACACGGGAGTGTGTACCCAGCCACTTCTCCATCAACCAAGAAGGAGGGTCAAGTGTGGCTATGTCATTCCAGGCACCTGAACACCCCCCTCCTGCCCCCTCTGACTGAAGGCATCAGGGACCCAGACATCCTAGCTGGAGAGACCCTCTGGGCCCTCTGGACCACTCTGCTCAGGGAATGGGGGCACACAAAGCCCCCACTTGGAAGACTATTATGTCACCTACATCCAGATTGGCCATCTCATAGATATGTATTGCTGGTCAAGCAACTTAGCCCCTCTGAACGTAAGATGGGTACGACAGTGTCCACTTAACCTGTGGAAAACTCCTGGTATGACTTTTTTTTTTTTAATGTGAGCCAAGATTTTAAATCGGGAGATCGAATACAAATAATTGGATTCTCCAGCTTCTTAGGGACAATCTAAAAGTCTGCCAGCACTGGACCTGCATTCCCAGCTGGCAGAACTGGCTGGAACTGAGTAACTGTTTTAGATAGGATACAGTCTCCCCACTTTGCCACAGTCCCCACCACTCCCTATTGTGTTACATCAGATCTACTTTGCTCATCCCTATCCCTGACCTAATCCCAGCAGGCACTGGAGTTTGCCACCCCTGGGTTAGAATTTTAGTTCCACTGTCCTCAGAGCTCCACCAGATCATTATCCGAGGATCCACTGCCACTAAACCCACAGCTCAACATCTGATCTTTGTAGGGAGCCGTCATTGCCTCCTTCTGCATCCTCCATCGCTCCAGCCACCAGGGGACTTGGAAACCACCTCCCTAGCCAGGCATCTGAGTGACCGGATCAGCCTTCAAACGTCCTCGTTCCTCCCTGTGGCTGAAGATCCTGGGGTGAGGACTCTGCTTTCAGCAGTTTGCAGGGCCCCAGAATCCAAGTCTGTTTTAATCCTCCAGGCGCTTAGTCTGCAAATGGTTTCATCTCGGTCTCTGGGCTACTTGACTGGAGCATCCAGCTGCCGTCTCTGATGTTTCAATTCTTCAACAAATCCCCATCGAGCTTCTGCTACAGGAAGGAGCAGACCAAGGCGCATGGGCCAAATCCAGCCCTCCACCTGCTGCATTCTGCCCACAAGCTAAGAACAGTTTTTACATTTTTTAATGGTCAAAACAAAATCAAAATAAGAATCATATTTTGTGACACGCGAAAATTATATGAAATTCAAATTTCAGTGTCCGCAAATAATGTTTGATTAGAAAGTAGCCATGCCCATTCGTTTCCGTGTTATCTGTGGCTGCCTGCAGGCTCCAGGGCAGCGTTGGGTTGTCGCAACAGAGACGTACGGCCCACAGCCCACAGAGCTTCAAATGTTTGCTCTCTGCCCCTTTCCAGAGAAAGCCTGCTGCCCCCTGCTCTGCTACATTCCAGGCCCTGTTCTGGGTATCGGCGCTACAGAACTATTTCCGCTGCCTGGCGCTGCATAACAAAGTACCACAAACTGGGCGGCTTAAAACAACAGAAATGTATTCTCTCTGAAGTCAAGGTGTCGGCAGGGCCATGCTCCCTCCGGGGGCTCCAGGGGAGGATCCTTCCTTGCCTCTTCCAGTTTCTGGTGGTTCCTGACATTCCTTGTGGCCGCATCCCTCCAATCTCTGCATCCCACCTTTCCCTCTGGGTACGTCTTTTGGAGACACTCATCATTGGATTTAGGGCCCACCGGATAATCCAGGGTGGTCTCATCTCTAGATCCTTAAGTATATCTGCAAAGACCCTTTTTAAAAATAAGGTCGCATTTACAGGTTCTGGGATGTGGGCATATCTTTGGCAGGAAGGGGTCATCATTCAACCACTACAAGTGGTTTATTGCCTTCTAGAATCTTCCATTCTTTTGAAGGGAGACTAATGATAACCACTCCCCACTCCCCCCCAAAAAAGACCCTAACAGGTCAGGTGTTGATGAGAGCTGTAGGTGAACTCGAGGGAGGTGAAACAGATGGAGAGGAGGCTGTTTACATACCCTGGAGCAGAGACCACAGGGAAGTGAGCCTTGCAGACCCATGGTGCGGGGGGAGGGTACAGGGGTGCGGGGTCAGTGGACAACAGCGCAGAGATCAGAAGAGAAAGAATGTGAGGGGAGCAGCAAGGGGTCACTGTGTGGCCGGAGGGAAGAGGGCAAGGCCGGAAGAATGGTCACCATCTCTGGCTCAGGTACCGCTGGTCAAGGGGCTACTAAGTTCCAGGTCCTTCACCACATAGTAAGAAGGACTCCTTCCTACCACAGCTCTTGCTACGTACCTGCAATTAACGCACACACGCTCGGTAAACTCCCTCACAGCCCTAACTTGGAGCTGTCTTGATTATCAGCCTTCCCTCAATTATTTTGATGAGTAAACCGAGGTAGGTGACTCATGCGAGGTCACTTAGCCCAGAGGCGGTAGAGCTGGGATCCAGGCTGATCAATCTCTCACAGCCCATCCGTGGAACCTTTCTTTTTCTTCTTCTTTTATTAATTAATTTATTTATTTTTGGCTGCGTTGGGTCTTCGTTGCTGCGAGTGGGCTTTCTCTAGTTGCTGCGAGCGGGGACTACTCTTCATTGCGGTGCGTGGGCTTCTCATTGGCTTCTCGTTGCGGAGCGCGGGCTCTAGGTGCTCGGGTTTCAGTAGTTGTGGCACTCGGGCTCAGTAGTTGTGGCTCACAGGCTTAGTTGCTCCGCGGCATGGGGGAATCTGCCTGGACCAGGGCTCAAACCCGTGTCCCCTGCACTGGCAGGCGGATTTTTAACCAGTGCGCCACCGCGGGGTCTGTCTTAAAACAGAAGGAAAGGGAAGGATGCTGGGTTTAACAGAGTTAAGCCTCGAATCTCTCACAGCCCATCCGTGGAACCTTTCTTTTTCTTCTTCTTTTATTAATTAATTTATTTATTTTTGGCTGCGTTGGGTCTTCGTTGCTGCGAGTGGGCTTTCTCTAGTTGCTGCGAGCGGGGACTACTCTTCATTGCGGTGCGTGGGCTTCTCATTGGCTTCTCGTTGCGGAGCGCGGGCTCTAGGTGCTCGGGTTTCAGTAGTTGTGGCACTCGGGCTCAGTAGTTGTGGCTCACAGGCTTAGTTGCTCCGCGGCATGGGGGAATCTGCCTGGACCAGGGCTCAAACCCGTGTCCCCTGCACTGGCAGGCGGATTTTTAACCAGTGCGCCACCGCGGGGTCTGTCTTAAAACAGAAGGAAAGGGAAGGATGCTGGGTTTAACAGAGTTAAGCCTCGCCCAGATTGCAGAACAAACTTGTTTTCTCCAACAGCAGGAGACTCCTGAGGCGCTTGGGAGGAGGTGGCTGATCGTCCTGCTTTGACTTTCAAGGAGGTCAATTATCACAGATAACAGCCTTCACAATCAGCGCTCCGGGGCAAGCGCGCATGCGTCCTGTGCGGTCTTGCCGGCCGGCCTGCGCCAGAGGTCGCTGAGCAGGCGCGGTGTCTGCTGTGGTCCGTATGGAACCCAGGAGCTTTTAGGGGCCCGAGTTTGGGGTGGGGGGTCATGGAAGCCTCAGCAAGGACTGCTGAAAGGAAGGGCTGAGACTCCCCCCACCCCACCACCTGCCAAACAAGGCAGCTGGGGCAGGACATCAGCTCCCACCTGGGCAGTGCTGGGGCTTGGGGAGTAGTAGTTTGTACTATTGTTGATTTTCAGTTATTGTTTAAAATTCATATTAAAATTAACACGTACAGATTTGGAAAATCAAATAATATCTCATAATACTCTGCCCCCTCGCCCTCTAAATTCCAGCCACACTGGGCTTCCTTCTGTTCTCTAGCACATCCAGCTGATTCCTGCCACAGGGCCTTTGCACTGCTATTTCTCCTTCCTGAAGACCACGCTTGGGTCTCAGCTCCAGGTCTGAGGTCCCCGACCGTTCATCCTGTGACGTGCAGGCGTCCCATCCCTAGCACGGTCTCCTTCCCTCGGCATGACCCCAAATGGCCACGTTTAGTCATTTATGACTGTTGTTCATTTATGGTCTGTTCTGTCTTCTCCACTGGAACACCAGCTACATGAGGGCGGGACCAGGCCTGCCACTCACTGTTGAGTCCCGTGGGCCTAGAACAGAGCCCGGGATGTTGCAGATTCTCACTGAATGTTTGTCAAAGAAAGAAGTGAAGAAGCAAGTGGGGGCGGGGGGGAATGGAAGAGGCAGACGCAGCCACAGGCACCTTGCCCGCCTCTTTTCTCACTCTGCCTCTGGCGAATGGAACCCAACCCGCACCCACAAACCTGACCCAAGTATAGCAGCTGCCCTTCTGGGGGAGCAATGGGGGCAAGTAGAGAGGAGCCCTAAAGAGATTCTTCCAGAAGTCCCAGGCCCATCTCAGCCCAGACTCCATGAGGTGGCCAGAGAGGGATGCTGGCTTCAACCACCCAGTTGAAATTCTTTTCCATGGCATGTGGCAGGACTAAGAGCATGGGCTCCTTTGTCAGACACGTGTGTTGGGATCTGGGATCCATCACTTACAACCTTGTGCAGGACATTTACCATACTGACCTCCATTTCCTCATCTGTAAAGTGGCGGCTGTCTCACCGATGCTGCAGACGTTAATTCAGATAACATGCAGGTAACAGACCACCCAATGAGACTTTTTTTCCCTGTTTTGTCCATGCTTAGCAGCTAAGGTCCGAAGCCGAGGACCAAAGCTGTCAAGGATCCCACGTTCTAAATAGAAGGAGGCTCTGTGAGAGTTGTATAGACAGACTGGGGATGCCTTTAAGGAAAGGCATCTTGTTTGTGAGCTGGATGCTGGCAGAGGTAGAGGCTCCACAGGCCCACACTGGTGCCCCTACAGGAGAGAAGCAAGGGCAGAGAGCTTCCTCGGGGCCCACGGAGGGGCGTAATGCATCTTTATTTTCAGCCCTTCTCCTCCATTGTGGGGTAGAAGGTGGGGATGTGTAGCAGTTAACTAAAGGCCAAGGTAACACTGTGTAACAAAGAGCCACAAAACCTCAGTGGCATCAACAACACACATGTATTTAGCTCAGGAATCTGCAGTGACCAGGGTTGTATGATCTAGAATGAGCTGGCTAGGACAGCTCTGCTGATCTCCATTGGGCCTACTCACATGTCCAGGGGCTAGCTGGGGTCAGCTGCTCTCAGCTGGGTCATCTGGGAAGCTCCACGATCTCAGCCGAACTCTCTCATGTCAGAGGGTTGGCTGGGGTCTGCTCATCTCAGCTCGGCCTGCTCGCCTGTCTGGGGGTGACCAAGGCTGGGCTCTGCAGGGCAGCTCTGCCGAGCTTGGCAGGCTCGCTCAGGTGGCTGCAGCTGACTCGTGTTGGTGACCTGGGCTGGCCTCGGCTCCTCCCCATGTGTCCTTCATCCTCCTCTTGGGATCAGGAGGGTGGCCCAGGCCTACTCTTTTCATGACAATGGTAGAGGTACAAGGAAGTGAGCATGAGGCCTCTGAAGGTCTAGGTCAGAACTGACATGCTGTCACTTTTTTTGCCAGAATTCAGCCTCTGTTCACCAGTGCCAAATAGAAACACGGAGAGTTTTGGGTGAAGTAGAAAAGAATGGCTTTACTGCTGTGCCGGGCAAAGGAGGCCACCAGCGGGCTAATGCCCTCAAGACTGTGTGCCCCACCCCGGAGCGGGCAGTGAGGAGTCTTATAGTGTTCAAGGAGCAGGGCGTGGTCAGCTCGTGGACATTCTTCTGATTGGCTGGTGGTGAGGTAATCGGGAGTCAGCATCATCAACCTTCCGGTTCCAACTGGTCTGGGGTCTACGTGCTTCTGGACAGCATACAGTTAACTTCTTCCACCTGGTAGGAGTTTTAGTATCTGCCAAACAGCTCAAAGGACGTGGCTCAGAATATTATCTATAGTCCCTAAGGAAGAACTAAAAGTCCTTGATTTTGTTTAATGGCTAAAGTATTATTATATTGTCTTGCTCGACTGTTTTCCTTTCTGCATTTTCTCACTTCTCTGATTAAATTTATTCTTTGACTAAAGTTTTTCTACAGACAAAAGACAGGCAGAGGACATGGGTGGGGGTCTATTCTAGGAAGGCCTCATAGGTCCTGCTTGGTTACACTTTTACTTTACCTTACTGGCCAAGGAAAGTCCATGGCCAAACCCAACTTACACTCCTCTGTAGTGGGAGGAGCTGGAAGCCACAGACAAAGGGCAGGCATAGGAGGGGTGAAGAACTGGGGCCTATAGGGCTCCACTGCACAGGGCTTGGCTCCTGGAGTTTGGGGGTGCACTTGGGAACCTGGCATCGGTGGCATTTCTGGCCCAGAGACTTCTGAAGGTGAGAGGCCCCCTGCAGGGACCCTGGCCCACAGATGATCTCCACTTGAAGGGCCTGTGGTGGTGTGCGCCTGGGGAGACCAGGGGAAATCGCATTTCTTCTCTGTGGCCCTCAGAAGGGTGGGAAAGGACTCTTTTTATCCCCAGTAGAGATTAAAGGAGGAAAGGAGGTCTCAGGACCACTCCTGGGACCACAGAACTGAGCCATGGTGTGGACTCCCGGCCTGAGTCCATGGTGGGGACTGAACCATGGTGGGGTCCAGGTGAGGCTGGCTTCTGCCCCGTGACGTATGTGGGACCCCTCTGCAGGCAGTTTGCAGGGTCGAGGGGAGGGGAGGAGCTCTGAGGTGAACTGAAGACTGAGATTTGGAAACACGCAGGCCTGAGCCTACGGCTGAAATGAGACGGTTCCAGCAGAAAGGGACCAGAAGCTGCGGAATCAGGCCAACATGGCACTGAGGGATGGAGTATAATTGAGGGCAATTATGTGAATAATAAAAATACAATACAATAACAATGCTAGCAGCTAACATATACACCGCTTCTTGTGTACCAGCCAGCGTTCTAATGCTTTATTTATTTTAAATATTTATTTATATTATTTATTTATTTTTGGCTGCATTGGGTCTTCGTTGCTGCGCGCAGGGTTTCTCTAGTTGCAGCAAGCGGGAGCTACTTTTCATTGCGGTGTGCGGGCTTCTCATTGCGGTGGCTTCTCTTGTTGCGGAGCAGGGGCTCTAGGCGCGTAGGCTTCAGTAGTTGTGGTTCGTGGGCTTAGTTGCTCCGGCATGTGGGATCTTCCCGGACCAGAGATCAAACCCATGTCCCCTGAATTGGCAGGCATATTCTTAACCACTGCGCCACCAGGGAAGCCCCATAGTGCTTTATTTAGATTTAGTAACTCTCTTTTTTTTTTTTTGGTACGCGGGCCTCCCGTTGCAGAGCACAGGCTCCGGACGCGCAGGCTCAGCAGCCATGGCTCATGGGCCCAGCCGCTCCGCGGCATGTGGGATCTTCCCAGACCGGGGCACGAACCCGTGTCCCCTGCATCGGCAGGCGGACTCTCAACCACTGCGCCACCAGGGAAGCCCTTAGTAACTCTCTTAACCTTCACAACAGCCCTATAATACTGTTATTATATTAATCATTATATTATTATTATCTCCATTTCAAAGATGAGGAGGCTGTGGCAGAGAGGCTCAGAAACTTGCCCAGGGTCACACAGCAAGAGGCAGGAGCCAGGATTTGATCCCTGGCAGTTGAAATTCCGAGGCTTGTAGCTATGCTGTCTCCTTATTTTTTAAGAAATGAAGCCATTTCATGTTTACACGCCAGTGAGTTAAATGCCCCAATAAACCAGTCACTTAGTAGGTTCTCAAGAAATGATAGTTCCCTGGCCTACTCCTCCCAATGACCTGGGCTGCCTGACGCCCCCTGTTACCATGGTGACCCCTCCCAGGGGCACCGTGGAGAGAGTTGAGCTGCGAGCTGGGATCCTAGGTTCTAATCCTGGCTCGACCCTGACTCTCATATCTGGCTCGTTCCCCACTCTGGCCTCGGGCTCCCAAACTATAAAACAGGGGCATTGAACTTGGCCGTGACCAGGGAGGCCGTGTCAATACCTCCCGGGGAGGCCACGTGCTCTCTGCCTCCTCAGACAATTCCTGCTCTCCCAGACGGTACACGTGGATGTGCATGTGTGTGTCAAAGTCACAGGCTGTGTCCCCAGGGTGGCAGCCATGCAGAACAGGGCAGAGCATCTGGAGGCAACAGGCGGCCATAGGGACAGCCCGGGAAAGCCTCACTGTCCACCAGCGCCCCTGGACCTGCCCAGGCCATCCCTGGACCCCAGGGCCAGCACTGTGGGCGAGGGGCGCTCAGGAAGAGCCCCATCTGTGTCACATGTGGCAGGAGAGGGCTGACCGGCAAGCTGCCACCACACCTGGGCTCACAGCCCCGCCTGCTGTGTCTCTGAGCATCTCTGAGCTTCTGCCTCGAAAGTGAGGATAACCATGCGCCTCTCCAGGGGCATGAGGAGTGCATGAGGGACCTGGGGGGATGCCCAGTCCGGGACCATCTTCTCTCCTGACACCTGCTTCATGTCTACACCTGGCCCGTGTGTCTGACACTTTGCTCAAGCTGTCTCCATCTTTTCCAATCAAGTATCAGCTGAACCCCCAATCACCCCGACTGCTGCTGACCAGCCAAAGCCAGGCCTTCTGCACTATGGGTTACACACCCCAACGGCCCAAAGAAGCCTGTATCAGTAACAACCCAAAGGACCACTGTTCTACTACAACTACTGCAACCCAGGCTTGAAGCTGAATACTCTACATCCACCATCTCATGTGGTCCTTCAACAACACTGGGAGGAACTCATACTAACTCCCCTTTACTGCTGAGGACTGAGGACCAGAGAGCCTAAGTGACTTGCCTGAGGTCACACAGCTGGGCTGACTGGCTTGTGCGTGGAAGCACAAGAGAGGGAAATCAGCTCACAGACAAGTGTAGCATCACTTTACAATATTAAATCTAATTCTATGACTTAGTATTGTGGGGTTTTTTTTCATTTTTCCCCCAGTTTTATCGAAGTATAATTGACTTAGTATTGTTTTTATTTTTAATTACTTTGGGGTTGGGGGTGGGGTGTTGGCACTACACTTTTTCCAGTGTTTAGGGTCTGGCCCTGCATCTAGGAAGCAGTAGCATGTGAACTTGAACCCAGATCTGGCCGAACCTGACTCTCAGGACCTCGACAAGGACAGACAGACTCTGAGCTCCACCAAGCTCCCAGGCACCTACCTCTCTGGCTGCGTCGGCACCTCCAGAGGGCCTGGGACTGCGGGGGTGGGAGGGGAAGACTGAGGACGGGGTCCCCAGGCCAGCCCCTCACACTGTCATACCTGAGGGGAGGGTCTGTGGAGTGGGTCTAGCTGGAGGAGTCCTATGGATCCAGAAATACCTGTGTGGCCATCTAGTGGGCATAGGTCACACACGCAGCTGCCCACCATCTTTTAAATAGCCTTTGTATCTGGGGGAAATTCTCACAGTATGAGTCCATCTCCCGGCATAGAAGGCAATACACACGTCCCAGCCTCCCTGGCCCAGTCTCCCTGTTGCCATCACGTGTGCCGACCTAGGAATTCCAATTTGGGAGAGAGCCAAGTAGCTTCCTGGAGTAGGAGGCAGAGCGTGGTGGGGGACATCGAGATTTTAGAGGTGGATGGTAGGACTGAGCAGCGGTTGGAGTTTAGCTCCTCATAGAGGAGCTCCAAGCCTGATTAAGGGTTCCCCGGGCAGCTTCCTGTTCTCACCAAGTCCTGCTGGTCTGCACTGAAAGGTGAGGCTGTTTGGACATGGTCACGAAGCGCCCCCTCCCTAGGGAAGCGAATGCTCTTGGTTCTCCCTGCTTGCCCCCTCAGAATGCAAGGCCAGGGCTGACCCCAAACTCTGCCCCTGGGAGGCTGGATTGGTGGGCAGAGGGGCCGGAGAGAAGACGGAGCGTGAGGATGGGGACCGTCATGTCACCACGTGCAAACTGCTGAAGACCAGCCAGTGAGCAGCCGACCCCTCAGGGGCCACATGGGTCGAGGCTTCGTGTGGGCAGCGGCCAGCATGTTGCCCAAGACTGACCAGCAGGACTGAGGCCCATCTGTGCCAGAGCTCCGGCTCTGCCCCCTCTGACCTCACTTCTTGTTGTCAACTCCCTTTTCTACGGCCATGGCCTCTCCAGAGTTGTCTGGAAGAGTGGTGGGAGCTGGACCCCGGGGGTGGTTGAAGGTGGGACGGGAAGCCCTAACCCGCAGGGCCCGGGTGGACTGGAGGGAGGCAGCCGAGTCACCCGAGCCCGGTCCCCAGGGTAGGGGAGGAAAGCTGAGGCTCAAGAGCAGGGGCCTGAGGCCTGCCCCAGGGCAACAGGCCACCCCCGGCCTGGAGGGTTGGAAAGGCAGGAGCTGCTCCACCACCCACTTAACTGCTGTGGCACCAAACAGCATTGAGTCCTCAAGCCCACTCACTCTAATTTTCTACTCTGCTGACGGGAAGGTGGAGACTTTGGGCGCCGGTGACAACCTGCTGTGTCCTGGTGGGGATGGTAAAGGTCAGATGTCACAGGCAAGGGTATGGCACGCAGACACACTTAGCTTCAGACACAGGATTGAGTCGGTTTCGGATATTCAGTCCTGAGGGGACCATGATCATCTAATAGTGGCCTTTTAGTCTGAGGATCCAAAGTCCAAAACAAGACCTGGATGTCCCTCCCCCAACCCCATAAAGACGTCTGCCTCCCCGCAAAAGCCATCTTGGAAAGAAGAGGGATGAGGGGGAAGGGAGACCTCTTGAGATAAGACACTTTCAGTGGGGGGTTTGACAAGTCTGCCAAGGACAGCTGTGCAGGTTGTTCACCATCCAAGAAGGCCTGGCTAAGGGAGCAAGTGTGGGGTGAAATCTTGCTTACACTCCACTCTCCTGGTGCAGAGCTGCACCTATTTGGAGGAAGAGGTGCCTTTTGAAATTCTCACAAAACTTTTCTGAAGTTTGAACTTTAATGGAGTATTTTATCCAGAAGAGCCTGTTTTAAATCTGGAGACAATGATTTCCGTTTAATGGGCAAATTTTTAAAAAATACATTTTTCCAGCCACCAGTTTTGCAGTGTAAAATGAGATGATTTCTAGAAACAGGTATGTTTTGTGTACATCTGAGTCAGGTAAGAGCACAGAGTATATTTTGTCCGTCACCCCACACATGCGCATTGTACACACACACACACACACACACACACACACACACACACACACACACACACACACACGCTCTCTCTCTCTCTCTCTCTCTCTCTCTCTCTCGTAAGTAATTATGATGATATAAAGGACATGGACCACTTTCTTGAGGGCAGGACCCATGGTTATCCACGCGTCAGGCCTAGTCCTTGACCCAGTACTGGTCACAGTATAAACCCTCAGTGAATGTCTGGTGATGGACTGGCAGACTGAACAGGTGAGTGATGCATAAGTGATAACACACCTTTGAGCTGAGGGTGGGTCAGACACGCATCGTTCTATTAAGGGAAACCTACACAGCTGGCCTTTGGCCCCACAGCCCCTGTGCACAGAGAAACCTCAAGGAGCCTTGTGCTCAGGGATGGACCGGAGTGCCCAGGGTCTCCCAGAAGTGCACTCCACCTGGGCCATCTATACAAACTGGATTCTGCAAATAGCTCTCAAAGCCACCAGGGGAAGCAGAACCAACTGTATGGAGCATACCGTGCGTCAGGAAGCAGTCCTGCTCCTCACATGCCCAGGCTCCAAAACCAGAACGGGATGGGACCTGGCAGACCCGGTGAATCTGGGCCCCCAGGGACCCAGACTCCTGGCTCTCAGCTTCCCACTGACCCCGCACCCAGCTCAGGCTCTGGCTCTGGGACTCCTCCAGCAGCTCCATCCACAAGCACTTTCTCTCAGGAAGAACAAATCCGACCCCAGCCACAGCAGCCACAGCACCTCTGGCAGGGAACAGAATTTGAAATCCCGTAGACCTGGTTTTCCGCCCTGCCACTTACAAGCTGTGTGACCTCAGGCAAGCCACATAACCCCTCTGGGCCTCAATGTCCTTCAAGTTCAAGGGTGACAGTGACAAATGTCCTGTCTCCTCAGCTCAGCAGAATATGAGCTTAGGGGACTTCCCCGGTGGTCCAGTGGTTAAGACTCCACGTTCCCAATGCAGGGGGCCCGGGTTTGATCCCTGGTCAGGGAACTAGAACCCACATGCCACAACTAAAGATCCACAGGCCACAACGAAGGTCCCAGGTGCCACAACTGAGACCTGATGCAGCCAAATAAATAAATAAATATTTTAGAAAAGAGAGAGAGAAAAAAAAGAAGGAGAGAAAGAAAAAGAGAGGAAGAAAGAGGAAGGAAGGAAGGGAGGGAGGGAGAAAGAAAGAGGGGGGGAGGGAGGGAGGGAGGGAAGGAAGGGAGGGAGGGGAAGGAAGGGAGGGAGGGGAAGGAGGGAGGGAGGGAGGGGAAGGAGGGAGGGAGGGAGGGAAGGAAGGAGGGAGGGAAGGAGGGAGGGAGGAAATGAGCTTAGGAATGACTGACAGGAGCACAGACGCTTCCAAGGCCCCTCAGCATGCTGTTTCCCCAGTGAGGCTGAGCACGGGCATAGCAGAAAGAACGCAGTCTCTGGAACCACACAGACCTAAAACTGGACCCCAGCTTTGCCAATGACTTGCCACGTGGCCTTGGGAAATTCACTTCCCCTCTCTGCATCTCAGTCTCCTCATCTGTTAGCGTTTGCTCTGAAAGCAGCAGATCCTAAGGGCTGGGGTGGGTGCCTGCAGAAGGCAAGCCCCGGGCAGCATCTGGAAGGCAGTGGCGGACTGTCTCATCCTGCAGCGGGGGAGGCGGGAACCATTTTTGGAAATGCTACAGTACAGATCAGTAAGGTAATAACAGCCCCCAGATCGTCCTCGGGGCTCCCAGCCCCTCCCCAGGTAGGCTCAGCAGGGGGAAGCTGGAAATGCTGTGAACATCCTTCTCTGGAATCCAAATCACTTCTACTCCGGTGGCCTTCAGAGGCTGGAAGCAAGGTCGCAGTGACTCCAGGGGAGCTCAGGACTTGGGCAGAGAGAGGCAGGGCATGGGCTGGTTGCAGCCTCTGGACCTCAGGCCCCACCTCGGCAAAGTGGGGATAAACCTTCCTCAAGGGGTCCGAGATTGGACAGTATCTGTCTTCGTTTTTCTGGAAGAAGCCGCACCTCTGGACAAGTCTCTAGCCTCAGGCCCCAAGCTAACTCCAGACACCAACGTGGGTCCAAGAGACGAGGGCCCAGATTACCTCCTACAATGTTCCAGAGGCCACTTCTACCTCACTGGTCCCTGTCATGGCTTAGGCAGAAACAGCCAGACAGCTGGGGTCTCTAGGGGTCTGTGACCCACCAAAAGGTGTGTATATGCACAGAGGCCTAAGGCGGCAGAACCCTGCCACACACGTAACATCATGTTGTACACCCTGAAAGAGGTGTGTGCATGTACATACACACAAGGAAAGGTCTGGAAGGCCACCCACTGAGTCATTATGACTTAAGAAACTTTTATTTTCTGTTTCTCTGAAAGGAACATGTATTGTTTGCACAATAAAGAGAAGGAAAACTGGAGCTGCTGGACATGTTTAAATAATTAATCTTTCACCCTCCTTGCCCCCCACTGTGGGCACCACACAGGGCTCTCGGCTTAGACCCAGGAGGCTGCATAACCCATGTCTGTGGCGAAACCCACCACCCCACCTAGGGCCCGAGCCAATCAATTAACATGGCTTTTAAAAGATGTTTCCAAATGATGCAGACAAGGAAGAGCAGAAAAAGGAGTCCCTGAGCTGAAGAAATCCTTCACTGAAGAGCCGTTCTCTCAAGTGCTTTTCCCTAAGGAGCCTGAAAGTAAGGCCAGGCATTCTGAGAAGACACCAAGGACGCCGCTTCATTGTGTTAAAAATTAGCGCCAGGAGAGACCTCAGTGTGATTCCAGCTTCCTCCTTTGAGGAAAAACCCATTTAGATGCATCTGGAAAATCCTCACGCACTCAGTATTTTGGGGGCACCTGCTCCAGGCCCTACACTGATCGCTGGGGACACAGATGCTCCCCTGCCTTCAAGGAGATCTCATCCCAGTGGGGGACAGAGGCGCCATGTGGTTAGTAAGGAAGCTTCGCTGTCAAGGGGCGTGCAGAGAGCTTCTGAGTGGAGGACCTGGAGGAGGGCAGCCAGCTCAGGTCCAGAGGGTCAGGGAAGACCCCAGCTTTCCCCTGGAGCTGGTGTGGGGATGAACCAAATTGGTCAATCTGCAACCACCAAAATGCTGGCTGCGCAGAATACGATGTTGCCCGTCATGTTTATCTCAGTGCTGGGGACCAGCTCAGAGTCGATCCCTCCTGATGAGCCAGGTGGCTGCACCTGAAGCTGAAAGGAAGGACGCCGGGGATCGTGTCTTCCACACACAACAAGCCTCCCAGGGCCGGACACTTTCTCTTCCAGGACTAGGGAGAACAGAAGTCCCAGTTTACACCTGTCGTCCCAGAGTTATTGTGATAATGTCTCTTTTCACTCAAGACATCCTGGTTTGGGGGAAAAAAAATTACAGTCATCCTACCCATCTGTCCACCAAAGCTTCATGGCAATCTTCAAGTGTCTCCAGTCAGCGCCAGCCTGCTTGCCAGCCTTAAGATGCCATCACAACTGTGTCTTCAGCCTTCCTCTGCCCACTTGCCCAGAGGTGAGAACCTGCTCAGATGATCGTCACCTGCAATGAAGCCTCCCCCCTGATCCTCAGCCCTCCCCTAATCCCCTAGTTCTACAACCCCCTGTCCATTTTCTGGACTCCTAACCTTGATCACAGTCCTAAGTACTTAGATTCTGCAACAATCTGTTTGCCTTTCTCCTCACTGGTCTGTGAGTTCCTTGCAGACACAGGCTGTGTCTTATTAACCTCCAAATCCTTCCCTCGCAGCCCAAGCACCTGGCTTATGGAGGCATTTGGTAAGTCTGTAAAATTGACGAGCCACCTCCAACCATGGTTCCTATCAAGGTCCCTCTTCCTGGTCCCAGCTGCCTGGCAGAGGTGTCACGCGGGGACCCTAACATTGCTCAGAAGTGGGTAGGAAGCCTGGTTAGGCTGCCACTAACCAGCCAGGAGGCCCTGGGGCTCAGGGTCCCCACGATCCACAAAATTAGGGGCTGATTTGGTCAAATGGTCTCAGTGGAGCCTTACAGCTCAGACATTTTGCAACTCTGAAGTCTGTAACTTTCATCCTTCTTCTGAATAGAAATCAGGCCCCAGTGATATCGCAAGCCTCAAAAATATTTGACCCAGCAGTTTCACATGTAGGAACTGAACCTATGGAAATAATCACACAAGTACCAAGATTTATGTACGAGGACGTTCACTGCAGCATCATTTGTAATAAGAAAAACTGTAAACAAATCATGGTATGGCCATATGATAGAATACTGTTAACGACTGCAAGTCTGTGTGCCTGACGCCCAGTGAGGCCAAACGGAAACATCAGAGTTTGGAGCAGAGAAAGGTTTATTGCAGGGCCACGCAAGGAGATGGGTGGCTCACGCCCCCCAAAACCCCAAACTACCTGAAAGCTTGCAGCAAAGCATTTTAAAAGGTGAGGGAGGGGTGTGGCTGGTTGTTACAAACTTCTTGGTGCAGGAATCCTTTGTCCCCATAGGTCAGGTCACCATGTTCCTGTAAACCTCCAACAAGCCAAGTATTATTCTCTGTTCTGCAACATTTTATCGCTGTACGAGCAGAAAAGTGTAATACTCTTAAAAGGTATAGTCCTTGGGACACTGGGATTGACATATATACACCTGTTGATACTATGTATAAAATAGGTAACTAATGAGAACCTTCTGTGTAGCACCGGGAACTCTACTCAATGCTCTGTGGTGACCTAAATGAGAAGTCCAAAAAAGAGGGGATATATGTATCTATACGTATAGCTGATTGTAAAGCAACTATAAGCCAATTAAAAAAAAAAAGGTATAGCCTTGAGAATAGGCTGTCCTGTATATTTCAGGCTACGGGCAACATTCTTAACTGGAAGCAAAGGCAACAGAACACGAAGATTAAAGTAAAAGAAACATCTAACATGGAGTCAGATTTGTTCTTCCCTATTACAATACCATCCACCATTAAAAACCATGTTTTAATAGAATATTTAACAACATGAGAAAATGGTCATGTTAAATAAATCAAAAGGAGACTACAAAAACAGGACCTCTATTTAAAAAAAAAAAAAGGAAAAGGAAAATCATACATGTTTGCAGACAAATAGGGAAATGTTGAAAGAAAATTCACCAAAGTATTAACTGGTTTTCTCTGGGCACTGGGATTAGATGACCCTATATATTTTTTTTTTTTTTTTTTTTTTTTTTACATATTCTTCTACATCATTTTGTAGTTGGAGGGGGAAAAAAGGCTGTTAAAAAATGCCAACCCTCCGTTGTGTGAGGCCAATGGTAGGCAATGGAGGAAAATGCCATAAATTGTAAAAAACCAGAAAATTTCATCAGAACCCTTCCCAAAGCCAGCGGCTGTGCCTTTGGTGGATGTAAATGACATAAACCAGAGGAAAAGCAGGACATGGGCAGCAAATGGAGCCGAGACAACCTCCTGGCACCCAAAGGTGGCAGGGAAAGCAGCTCACCTCACTGAAAACCCCCAGCCATTATCTGTCCCCAGCTGAGACTGACCTAAAGCCTCCCTCTTGTCCATCTCTATCCTTTCCCCATCCCCTTCCTCAGATCACAAAGACGGTTTCTGGATTTGCCAAGGGCCTGAGAACTTATCCAATTCCACCCAGGTGTCCTAAGGCCTGCTCTGTGCCAGGCCCTATGTGGGGCACTGCAGTCAAGAGAAATCGGATCAAGACCTGTCTGACCTCCCTCCCAGGGGAGAAACCCTTCCTGCAGGTCACCCAGCCTCTTCTTGTCCACCTCCAAGGACTGGGAGCTCACTACAATCCATGCAGCTGGGGCCACGCCCATCAGTCTTAGAATAAAAATCCTCCATCCCAGCCCACCTTACTCGTCAAGGCCTTTCCTCTACGATCCCAAGTCCTGCCTTGTGTTCCATCCAAGGGTGGGGCTCACAGGCGACCAAACTCATTCCCTCACCCCCTCGGTCGTCAGGCATTCAAAAAGCCCCTTCATCATCTCGGGCACAGGCAGCGCTCCCAGCCTTGCCTAGCAGGCAGGTGAGGTGGTGTTTATAGCCCAGGAATAACTGGATGCTAATTCCCATCTGTAGAAGGGCGACTGAAGTTTCAATTCCCTCCTCTATGAACTCTGAACTGGGGCTAGCTGCAGCTGGGAGGCTGTGACTGACACGGAGCAAGGGGCTGTGTTCACGTGTGCACGTATGTGCGCGTGCGCGCACACACACAAGTAGCTCAAATCCAGCCCACATCCCCACCCCCACCAAAGTTATTCTTATAAAGAAAGGCCTCGGGGGCTTCCCTGGTGGCGCAGTGGTTGTGCGTCCGCCTGCCAATGCAGGGGAGCCGGGTTCGCGCCCCGGTCTGGGAGGATCCCACATGCCGCGGAGCGGCTGGGCCCGTGAGCCATGGCCGCTGAGCCTGCGCGTCCGGAGCCTGTGCTCCGCAACGGGAGAGGCCACAACAGAGGGAGGCCCGTATACCACAAAAAAAAAAAAAAAAAAAAAAAAAAGAAAGGCCTCGGAAGTAGAAGCCATCAGCCCCCAACTCCCTCCCCAGTTCTGTCAATGAGCCTTCACATAACACCCCTACCCTCCCTTTCAGGTGAGCAAACCTCTTCCTGCCAGGCGTGGTGATCCTCATTAGAAGCAACCCCAGTCCTGTCTGTCCAGTCCCTATCACACCTAAAGCAGGAGGAGCTGCCGATCCGTTATCCTAGAAACTTCAAGGACAAGTGCCATTTCTGCACATGAACAGCTGGTCAAGGCCTCACCCCTCTGACACAACAGCGAGCCCCAAGTCCCACCCACTCCTCGCCCCTCACACGGCTACACCCTCCCCTCCCCTCTCCAACCCCCATTAGACAATCCATTAAGAGACCTTCACCTCCC
This sequence comes from Physeter macrocephalus, assembly GCF_002837175.3. Taxonomy (NCBI): domain Eukaryota; kingdom Metazoa; phylum Chordata; class Mammalia; order Artiodactyla; family Physeteridae; genus Physeter; species Physeter macrocephalus. Next base: position 67,268,402 of record NC_041227.1, read on the forward strand.
TGTTGTCCTCAGGCGAGACTTTGGTCCATTGAGGGGGTCCACTCTCTGGGAGGGGGAGGAGTGGGAGCCCACGTTTTGAGAAGCAGGGGTGTGGACACCACCTGGACTCCAGGCCCACTTCCACCACTAGGGTAACTGTCAGACCAAGTCCCCCACCGTCCCTGAACTTGAGAAACAGGGACCCTGCATCTTCTCACTGTTAAAGACGTTGTTGAGAAGAGGACGGGATGTAAGTTAGTCCTCCTCGGAGGGGCTCCCCCAGGGCACCGACACAGGCCTCACCCCTTGCTGCCATGCTCCCTGCCAGGACGCTCCCCTTCACCTGGATGCTGGCCCTTGAGGAAGTTTTGAGTGGAAAAGAAGCTCCCTAACCAGCATTTATATAACAACAACATAAGCATTTTATTTTTTCATTAAGCTTCTTAGTTTCTTAGTATCACAATGGAATGATGAGAAAACAAGAACAACAAAAAAAAAACCCATGGGTCTGCAAATCTCTGACAAACAGCAGAGACTTCAAGGCAATTGAGGGGGAGGGAGGGAGAGGCTTGACAGAAGTGCCAAAGTAGTTCCAACATCATGCCTCTCCTTAGCCGGCTGGGCCGGGAGGGGTGGGGAGGTGGAATGGTGAGAAGGTGGCACTGTCACAGCTGTCCTTGGCATTTCTGCCTCGTGACTGATACACGCATGATCTGCACGGACCACCCCACAGGGTTTCCCGTTGCCTCCCTGGTACCTGGCCGCATGATCCCTGCCTGCTCCAAACCCCAGGACACCCCGGAGCCAGTTCTGCTGGGTGGGTGGCAGGAGAGGAGCGTGGAGGGGGGTGAGGGCAGGCGACGCGGCTCCGGGCGTGAGAAGCCAAGGAGCGGCCGGGGCCCATCTGGGAGACCCCCGTGGCAGCAGGCGGAGGCGGTGCAGGTGGCGGCGGCAGGAGTCCACGTCCCCTGGGCAGTGAGCAGGCCGCGCCTAGAGCTTCACGGTGCCGGGGGGCAGGCTGTCATTGCAGAGTCTGTAGTAACGCAGGTCGTTGACCAGCCTGTGCACACTCTGGGTGAACGAGGGCAGGTCCTGGAAGGCAGGGGCACAGCTGCAGCCCAGCCCCACCCAACACCCCAAATCACCCCCACCCCACCAGCCACTCCTGTCCCACAGGGTGTCCGGAGCTCTGAGAACGTTTGACAAAACGCGAAACTTCACTCTTGCCCCAGTGTCAGCAAAGGCACGGTGGGAGGAAAAGAACAACAGCTGATACTGCCCTAGTGCCCACCACGTGCCAGGCCCTGTCCCAAGCAATTCAGAGACAGAAGTTGTTTAACCCTCACTGCCAGCCTGCGGTGCAGGTTGTTAGTACCATCATTTGAAGGATGAAGACAGTGAAGCGCAGACAGATTAAGAAACCTGCCCCAGGTTACACAGTCAGGAAGGGAGGGGATCCAGACTGGAGTCGCTCCCGAGCACTGATACAGCTCCCCTCCACCACGGCTGGCCGAGCCACATCTGCAGAACCCTTCTCCACCCAGGGCTCCAGGCAGGCCCTGCCAATCAAGAGTCACAGTGGCCCATATGTCTCATGACACCTAGCCTGCTAGGCCGCAGAATACAAACAGAGAAGGCCCCTCACAGCAGGAAGCCCAAATTCAACCATGGACCACTACAGGATCACCTGAGGTCTGCTTCTTCATCTTTGGATTGGGATTACTGAAGGCTGGACTGCAGGTCCACAGGCAAAGTAACACCAACGGTGCCTGTCCACACCCCCAAGGCCACCGGGCTAACCTCTCCTCCTCTTCCAACTTTAGCTCAAAGCCTGCCTCTTCCAAAAAGGCCACTCGGATATGTCCTATTTCCTGGCTCCAGTGGGCTAGGTCGGTGCCTCTGCCCCAAGCTCTCTGAGGACCTTGGCTCACCCTGCCTGTGGACAGTGAGGGCAGGCTCTGAAGCCAGAGCCCCCAGCTCCAGATACCGCTTCCTGGCTCTACCAATCCCAAGTTCTGTAACTGCCAACCAACTGCTGCCCTTTCTGAGCCTGGGTTCCTCTGTGAAGTGGGGTTAAACAACAGGACCTACACTTCAGAAGGCTGTTGGAAGGCTAAAAAAAGCCGAGGCAAATAAGGTGCTTGGCTCAGTGTGGTCCACAGAGGGCGCTGTTGCCCATCTTCCCAGCAGGACTCCTTAAAGGCAGGGAGGCACGAGCTCCTGGACACCTGGCACAGGGCTGGAGAAGAAGCCAGCTTCAAATACACAGTGGACGGATGAATGAATGAATGAAGGCGCTGATTCCTTTACTTATCTCATCCTCAAGAAAACAAACCAAGGGATATTTTTAAAATCAGTGGCGCCCCAAATTCGAATGTCTTGAATAGAACACGGCAGTATATTTCTGCATTTTTAATAAGCACCCCAGGTACTCTGATGCATACCTATCAATAGCTTTGAAAACCACTGCTTTAAATCAAGAAGTTGACTGAGAATGACATCATTAGAAACTGATCATTAAATATTAGGATTTGGCCTCCAGGATAAGGATGACAAAATACCCAACTGGTTGAAGTGAACTTAACGAAGCTCAGGAGAAAACAAGATCAACGCCAGGGAGAGAAAGTGTCCAAGACAAGGGAAAACAGGAGCTGAGTCTAAGAAAGAACTACCCTGACACGTATCACAGACAAGACAAACAAGGAAGACGAAGAGTTTGCTCCAGTAAGAGCAACATGCAACCCTGGACGCTGAAGTGGAACGTGGACGGGCTATTCTCGCACGGCGGTCAGGTCAACACCACCAAGAGGATGTGGGAGAAAGAGAAGGTGTCACTGCATCAAGTGTGAGTGGCTGAAAGAAGAAATTTACTTATTCGACAGGAAACGTTCCAGGAAGAGCCTCTTGGCAGGCGAGCAGCCAAGACTTAGCAGCTGAAACTGGAAGGAGGAGGACAGGTGAGGGCCCAGCAAGGAGGCCCCAGGACAGGAGAGGCTGGGCACCACGGGACCCAGATACACTAGCAACGATGGCTTCACGTGCATCCACAGACCTCACCACCCCAGTTCCCACTCAAGGGGCTGCCCAGGCGGCACAGCCCACCTGACGGTCTCTGGGTGGACAGTGGGAGGCAAGAGCATGTGAGGAGGAGCTGTGAGGCTCCTCCCAGGGCCTGGCAGCAGGTCAGCCCCGCTGAGCCTGGCATCTGGAAGAGCCCAGGGCTCCACCGCTAACCCCTGGTGCTTGGGCTCCCAAGCACCAATCTTCACGGCCTGTCTGCAAGTCCAGGCTGTACTGGCTCACGACCCAGAGGAAACAAGAGCCGGGCCCCAGTCAGAGGTGGGCTCGACAGGGTGCAAAGAAGCTGAGACAAATCAGGCGGATGGCTGGGGCCAGAACCAGGCCCAGTAGCTGAGACGAAGAATATACGTGCTGCAGAGGCCACCACTGGGGGACAGTGTGTTCCCCTCAATCCAGCCACGGCACCGAGTCATCCAGGAGCCGCACAAGCTACAGTGGCGCCGCCGGGGGCACAAAGCACGTGCGAGGCAGCCTGCCCCCTCCTCTCGGAACAGGTGCCAGGCTTGAGAGCCCACGCCTGCCCTCCCTTTAGCCTGGCCTCTCTCTCCTCACCCGATCCATCTTGAAATTCCGCCCCAGCACATTTTTCTGGTTGGCATCCACACCGTCACAGCTGGTCAGGAACTCTGGGAGGAAGGCCGCGAAAAAGCCATCGAAGTCCACAGAGGCCATGTTGTAAATGGCAATGCCAATCTCCTCCTGCAGGAGGTCGTGAGACTTATGAACCAGGACCTGGAGCAGCACGTTCACAAACTGAAAGAGCATGGTGGTCCGGAAGATCTTCTGCAGACAGAGAGAGAGCAGGGTGAGCGAAGGCCGGGCGGGCTCCCTGCCTACTTCCTGTCGTGCTCCGCAGCCACTGACCTGAGGAGGCTGGCCTCGGCCTGGGCCCACGACACCTCTGATGAAGAAACCTTCATCTGAGAGCTAGGGCACTTACCTTGTGGTACAGCTTCTGCTTGGTGTTGAGAGTCTCCAAGTAAAAGAGATTTTGTTTAAATAGGTGGATGTCAGGCTGGAGAAAGGACTGTCCAAAAGCCTAGGAAATAAGACCACCATTTTATAAGCAGACTTTCAACACCCTCCGATCCAGCCCTTCCAGGGCACCTCCCTATGCCCAAAGAACTGACACTTGGCGGCGGTTCCCCATGCTGACGCAGGGCGGGGGCACCTACTGCCTCACTCTCCTGGCCTGTCCGGTCAGATCTTTGGAATGCTCCTGTGTAGTCTGAGCTCCCAAGTCCTCCCCACTGGGCCTCACTTATTTGGTCTCATCTTGCACCTTTTGCGATAAACCTCCACACCTTCACAGGATCTATCTGTCTTTGAAGGAAGCAGCTAACACCTCTAGGCAAGTACCTCAGCCATCTTAGCAGATACCAGAGGCTGCCCTCCCCGCCTCAAGCCAACCACTCGCCCATAAGCCACCCTCTCCTTGGCATCCCAGGTCTTATAAACCACAAATCCTTGAAGGCTCCTTCACACCTGGCTGCCTCTGCCTTGGGGTTAAGCAATAGCAAATTTTTAAACTGCTTTGCAGTTTCTGGGCTGTGGAAGTTTCCAGTTCACCCCCCACCCCAAACACAAAGAGCCCTGCTCCCACAGAAAGTGACTGAGGAGGAGTGGTGGAAGCCAATGAAATGCAAACCCAGTGGTGGGCAGGACACTCCCCAGAATAAGCCGGTGATGGCCTGGCCTCGTCATTCTCTCCCTGGGCTCCTAAACTACGAGAAGGGGGTCTTTATAACCCCTGCTGTAGTGATAAAATCTCCATGATGCCCAGTTGTTTTATTTAGTTTTTAAAGTCGGGTTTATTGTAGTGTAACACAGAGTGAAATTCACCCTTTTGAGATTCACCATTGTGTAATTCTGACCAACACACAGCGTCATCTAACCACCACAACGATCGGAACAGAACATTTCCTTCTCCCAAAAAGTTCCCTCATGCCCCCTTTGTGGTCAGTCCTCTCCCCTTACCCTTAGGCAACCACTGCTCACTCTCTATTCCCCTAGATTTGCCTTTTCCAGAACATGTGTCATATGATGGAATGGAATCAGCAGTATATAGCCCTTTGGAGTCGGACTCTTGCACCTGGTGGAATGTATTGGGAGGTCACTGTGTTGTGTGAATGAGAACAGGTTCCTTTTTACTTGCTGAGGAGCAGGTGCCACAGTCTGTTTATCAAGCCACTGGCTGATGGATATTTGAATTGTTTCCAGCTTTTGGCAATTATGAAAAAAGCTGCTATATGTGTACAGGTTGGGGGAATATATGTTTCCATTTATCTTAAGTAAAATATTTAGAGGTGGGATTGCTAGATGACATAGTAATTACATGTTTAACTTTATAAGAAACTGCCAAACTGTGAAGCTGTTTTCCAAAGTGGCTTTTACCAGCCCTGAGTGGAGGACCAGCCATCAAAAGAGTCTTGAAAGCAAGGACAGAGTTGAAGAGGGAGATAGGATGGGAAGGAGAGAAGGCACTTGAATACTCCAAATCCAGGCCCGTGATAGGGTGTCAGAGATGGAAGTGCATGAAAATAACTGCAAAGACCAGGGGTGCGACATCCGCTCTTCCACACAGGGAGAGCGCGTGAGCGTGTGTTCGCGCGCGCACGATGGGAGGAAGGTGAATGGAAAAACGGTAGAATCCGCTGGTTTCCCCGTAACGAAAAGCTAGCACTGAAAAACCAAAAAATAAAAATAACTCTCTACGTCAGCCAAGGCTTAGAATAAAAAAGTTGTACGACTGAGTGCAGAACAAGGAGTGTGCCTGAAAGCAGTCCCTGAGCAGCCGGCCACCCTGGCAAGGGGAGGCCGCCCGTCTCCTACAGTGGTGTGTGCTCGGCCCCCAGAGCTCTCTCTCTAGGGTTTAACAGTCGCGCTTGATCAGAAAGGGAGGCAATCACAGGGCAGTGCTTCTCCCAACACGGTGCAAGACAGAATTACCTCTCAAAAATGCAGATCAACTAACACAGTGCTGCAGGTAAGGAGGGCCCCAGGTGGTCCTGACGTGGGCAGCCTCCTCACACGTGGGGCAACTCTGCTATAAGGCAGAGGGAACTGAGACGTATCCAGCATCCTGGGTGCCAGGAACGCTGTGTACACTCTCATTTAACCCCACAACAAACCCACGAAATAGGCACTATTATCCCTACTTCACAGATGGAGAGACTGAGGCTCCAAGAAGTTAACTAACTAAAAAGATACTAAGAGGTAGAGCTGAGCTTCAGACCCGAGACCACGAGGCTTCAAAGTGCCACTGTGTGGCGCCTGCTGCAGTGGCCATGTTAGAGGCAGTGGGACCATATGCCACAGAAGCAAAGCAAGGGACAGTCGGCTAGTGGACCCAGGTGGTGTCCAGAATGATGCCTGTCTGTTCCTGGATCACAAGGCAGCCTCACCAGCTCTGCCACATTACCTGCATGATGGCACTGAACTGAGGCTCATTCTCCATCTGCTCCTCAGCAATACCCCTCTGGACACTGGCCAGGATGGTGGACTTGAAGAAGTACCTCCAGTTGTGATGGAGCGTCCGGAAAAGGAGCTCAAACAGCTCAGCCTTCACATCAGGGGAGGGGCGCTGTGGAGACACACAGACCCTCAAACCTTCAGGGAGCCACTCAGCCTGGGCCCAGAGCAGCAGAGGTCTGAGTGATGCCTCCTAACAGCCAGCAGCGTGTTGGCTTTCCACCCTCACTCTCGTCCTGTCAAGCCCCCTGTGGGCCAGCAGTTCAAACGAGGAGTTCTTCGACAGAGACATGGCCACAGTTGAGACACAGAATGCTTGGGTCGGTGCTAAGGGGTCCTTTTTCTGATGGAAGCACTCAGCTTTTTAAGCTAAGAAAAAAAGGCTACTAAATGGAAAACAATTAGGAATATGGATTTCCTGCTGAGCAAGCAGCTGATCTGATCTGTCACATTTTCTTGGTGGTGCTGTTCCTTTGCCAGTATAAAAAAAAAAGCTGTCCCAGCTAACCTGTTGGTCTTATGCAACCTCTGAGGATAAAGACAAATAAGGCTTAAAAGAGGTTCTGCCCTCTATAGAAAAGGAGTTTAAAGAGCACTTAGAAACCACCAACAGCAGCGTTAGAGGGCCTCCAGGTGGAAGCACCTCGGAGGAGGCACTGTGTGGCGCTAATTACTCTCCCAGCCTGTCTCCTTTCTCACTGGCAAGAGGAGAGGGTGAGGGAGGCAGGCTCAGCAATAATTTTCACATTTATCCAAAAATCTCCAAGTCACTGAAGAGCATGACAGGTCACATTATTCCACAGGTCTCAGCAGAATTAAAAATTATAAGGCCCAGATCTAGTTAATTCAGCTTTGATTAAGGTTAAATTAAGACCAGGGGGCACCAACTTCCACGGCAGGGATCCGCAGAGGGCGCAGGTGTATTTAATGATGCACAGCAACCGGACTTACTTAAGCCTTAGTTTGGGCAGTTAGGAAGGTTAGCCCTTATTTACGTAACTATTACAGAAAACTTAAGTTAAATATATATTTATTCTGAATTTTGTCATGCTGAGTGGCTGTTTTCTAAGAAGGACAAAGAGCTTTATAATGATGAAAGCTCTGAATGGTTCTAAAAACTTGTTTTGTATCCTTGAGATCATGAAAGTTCTTAATAGGAAAGTGTTATGAAGTGTTATTACTACAACATTTGTTATGTTTGCTGGAGAAAACCATATATTCACCTAAAGTTCTAAATTGTTTGCCATGGGACACTGATCTTACCTACCAACCAATCTTGTGACAATTAACCTATTATGCTTACACTAGATTAGTTCTAATTAACTCAACCAATATAAAAAAAACCATACCAAGCTAATGGCATTCTTTCTCAGAAAATATTTTATAAGAAAAATAAAATAACAAATTAGCTTTAAAACACAACACATTTTCCTCAATATTTCATTCCCTCCCCCATCTCAGGCAGGAGGCAGCACAGGGGACCACCCCAGCCCCTAATACCTCGGCGATGATGGGATACACCTGCTCCATGCACAGGGAGATGATGCTGGGGAGGAAGGGCTTGAACACCTGGCCAGGCTCCTGAACCACCACCTGCAGGATCTTCAGGAACTTCTCAACCACCCGGCAGCCAGTACTGCCTTCGTGGAGGATGCTCTCGGCCAACTGTTCTCTGCAGACAGAGAAGGCACACAGTAGCCAAGAAAATGTTTCTCTGGGGAGCAGTATGAAAACCAACACTTGTGGCAAGTGAAGGAAAGGAGCAAAAAGTCCCACACTTTGTAGTCAGCTCGCACCACTTCTCATGTGGAGTCTGAAAATCTTGGACACAGCGGGTCTGTGGTTACCTGGTAAACATATTGAGGAAAGTCTGTATGATCTGCTCAGTGAAAGGCACGCCCATCTGTACTCTAAGGCCTCGAAACAGAGTGAGGAAGAAACTCAGCATCTCATCAGTCACATCTAAATAAAGGGACAAAGCAAATGATCAGAGGCATGTACACAGGGATAAACAGAAGCCCTTGGCTTGATGCACTTCCTTCTGCAATCTGCACTATCTTTTCTCTCTAAGGCTTCCTGCTGGAAGAAATTTCCAACACGATCACAGCCAATGACGGAAAGTGGGAAATGATTAAGAATGTGCTGAGAAAACAGCTCTGGTACAGAGAACTCTGCCTGATGGCTCACGAAAGGAAAAAGGTCATCTCGAAGCCGCCCTCACTGCCCAGCACCCAGTGCCACGCAGAATTCTCACTGCAGGTGGGTTATTCTGTACTCGCTGATGCCAACTACTGAACTGGGTCAGCCCCTGAGGGCTTCAGCCACTTCTCTATGACGGATAATCTGCAGTTGGGTCCAGGGTCAAATGACTGAAAGTGGACAGTGAGGGTGTACTCAGATTGCATGGCCCTGGGCTATTAAATAGATTAACTGCAGAAAATATTGGTTACATTTAGTGTGGCTCCACTTCCAGATCTAAACAATCATCTTGTACAGTACATTCTGGCTTGAACCGCACACACTCAGGGGCAATCGGTGAACATCTGCTGACTGAGAAGCCCCGGATATTTCTCTCATAAGACTGACAAGACCACTGTAAGTGGTCATGAGAGCCAGGCGAGTACCTCCAGAGACCCAGAGAGCGCCTCTCTGAGTGACAGTGACAGTGTGCAGAGGTGAAGCATCTCAGCAAAATCCACCTTGCCATGTAAGTAAATAAGTGGAACTATCAGAAAAGTTCTCTGTCCCGCTGCAATGCCCCTCTTACTCCCATCCATTCATGTTCCCAAGTGACTCAGCGACACACGACATCACCGCCCTCCACCTTCACCATCTAGGCCGACCCCACCGACTGACTTGGCCTGCCCTGCAGAGCTAAGCAGTTACTCTGGTCCTTGTCAGCACCACCCAGCAGTGAGGCCTGCGGCCAGCTCCTACCTGACTGATGGATAAAAGCTGGAAAGAGGGCCAGGGAGACCTGAACGGATTCCTGAAGGGACTGGTAGCAGATCTGTCGGGACTTGGTGGATTCCCCAGAGATATTCTCCACGATATCTTCTAAGACACTAAGTGTCTGGTGGATAATCACTTTGGCTGCAAACCAAGATTAAGTTGCCTGTTATGACTTGTCTGAGGATAAAGCAGGGTAAGAGGGAACACAGGGAAGGGGAAGAAACCTGCAAAGTTATTCAGAGGACAATCACACAGAAGTCTCTCCTGACTGAGTTATCAATCTCTCTCTGTATCTCTCTTTCTACATCCTTTTCTTGCTTTTTCTGTTCGCTTTTTACTGTCAGGACTCCAGTTGCCTTCCAGCCAGCCTGCTCAGTTTTTTGCCTCTATTCTGCCTCTGTCCACCTGAAACATGTCCACAGAGAAGATGAAATGTCCCTCAGGTTAGGTGTCTTGGACTTAATCAAGACTGTAAGATGGTGAATAGACCAGTGAGAATGTTAAGTGTCACAAGGTAATCACCGCAGGCGAGAAGGGACACATGCAGATCAAACACCCTCCTTCAACTCCAGACATGGCTCCAGCCCGTTAATCCACACAACCACCTGCCATGCACAGCTACCGCTGCTGTGTTAAGGAATCAACTGCCTGATCAATCCTTGGTCTATTGGGCCTGAGGGCCTGAAAAAATATATATAATTATTGTTATTATGTTGCATTATATTATATTGTAATATATATTGTATTATATGTTACTGACAATAAATACTTCTAGCAATCCCCTGATGTAAGAGCTCACTGAGGACTCCATACAGCACACCGGGGAAACAGAGGCAGTGGCTAGCAAACAGGCAGGATCTCAGAGGACAGAGCAAGGGCCAGGGTCAGAGGGGCCTGTATGTGAATTGCACGTGGTCAACACAGCTACACATGGGGGCAGGATCCTCATCGGTACACCAGGGTTGGCCAGTAGCCCCCACCTTTGCAGGGTTGCTGTGAGGATTAGAGACAAGGTTCAGAATGATTCTCGCAAAGCACCTGACATATCAGGAGATCCAGCACAGGGAAGTTGTCACCATTCCCCAGCACCTGTGGGGTTTCTCTTCCCACCGGCTGCCTCAAGAAGCCCCACAGGACTCAGCCTGAGCTTGACAGACTCGACCATGGCGGAGCTCCAGAGGAGGAACCGGAGCTGGGCTGAGAGCCAGCCTCCACCTGCTAGGGCTCTCCGGGTGGCCCTGACCCCCAGAGCCCACCAGCCTCTGTGAGGGCTGCAGCAGCTTCCAGGGAAGGGGACAGCAGAAAGAATCCAGGCTTTAGAGGTGCATGGGACCAGGCTGGACTCCTGACTCTGCTTATTCTGAATCTCGGTTTCCTCATCTGAAAACATGGAGAGATGACACCACCTCACTCATAGGACTGGGCATGAAAGAAGACAATGGCTCGCAACAGGCCTGGTCCACTCAAGGCTGGTCACAGGGATGCTAGAAACTGAGCTCCTGAAGAAGCCATTCACTCACAACACTACCAGCACACGGATGCTCACTGAGCCAGAAAACTGCACATGGCAGACGCTTCCCCGAGAACACACAAGGCACAGGGAAGGCAAACAGAGTCAAGAGACCAAAATCTGACCTCTGATGTGAGCGTATTTAAACAAGAACCAAGATTTATTCACAAAAATGTGCAAGTGGAAAACTAAAAGCACAATTAAATATGCAATAATAGGAAAATGGATTAAATATGCAAAAATAGGAAATATGTAAATTGGTACTTCCACAGGATAGGATGTTATAAAGCCATTAAAAAACACTGCTTTCAAGAAGAAAGGCTAATTAATAGTAATTTTTTAAAAGGTGGGGGGGCTTCCCCTGGTGGCGCAGTGGATAAGAATCCACCTGTCAATGCAAGGGACAGGGGTTCAAGCCCTGGTCCGGGAAGATCCCACATGCCACGGAGCAACTAAGCCCGTGTGCCACAACTACTGAGCCTGTGCTATACAGCCCGCCAGCCACAACTACTGAGCCCGCGTGCCACAACTACTGAAGCCCGCACGCCTAGAGCCCGTGCTCCGCAACAAGAGAAGCCACTGCAATGAGGAGCCCGTGCACCACAATGAAGAGTAGCCCCCGCTCGCCACAACTAGAGAAAGCCCGCGCTCAGCAATCAAGACCCAATACAGCCAAAAATAAATAAATAAATAAACAAACTAATTAATTAATTTTTTTTAAAAAAAGAAGCAGCAGAAGAAAGGGGCAATCTGGTGAAGAGCAACGGGATCTGGAGCCAGTCAGACCTAAATCACACTCCTGACGCCACCACTTTCCCTGTGATCCAGAGCAACGTACACTGCCAGGCCTGGGGTCGGGGGTAGGGGGTACGGGATACCTTTATTGTGGAGAGATTGGCAGACACTCCCTAAAGCTGGTGATCACACTGAGCATCGCCAATAAACAGAAGCGATGCAGTGGAAGTACACGTCACTACCTGGGTGGTATTCCTGCCAAAAACTGCTGAAAACAACCAGACAGAATAAGATTATGGGACTTTCTACAAGAAAACAGGTCTGGAAGCTTTAAAAATGTCAATGTCATGACAAACAAAGACCAGGAATATTTTTCTTTATTAAGAAACTAAAGAGATGTGACAATCAAATGTAATTCATGATCCTTGAAGGTATCCTTTTTTTGTGTGTGTGTGGTACGCGGGCCTCTCCCGTTGCGGAGCACGGCTCCGGACGCGCAGGCTCAGCAGCCACGGCTCACGGGCCCAGCCGCTCCGTGGCATGTGGGATCCTCCCGGACCGGGGCACGAGCCCGTGTCCCCTGCATCGGCAGGTGGACTTTCAACCACTGCATCATCAGGGAAGCCCGAAGGTATCCTTTTTTAAAAAGCAAAAAAGGACAGTTTGATAACAACTAGGGAAAATTTAAATGTGGTCTATATTATTAAACAACATTATTGTAACAATGTTCCACAGATTGGCTGTGTTAATGGTGTTCTGGTTATATAAGAGAATATCTTGTTCTCAAAGATAAAGGTTAAGTACTCAGGGATAAAATGTTGATGTCACCAACTTCCTTTAAATGGCTCAGTTAAAAAGAAAAAGTGTGTGTGAGGTTGGGGAGAACACAAATGTGGCAAAATATTAACAAGTGGTGAATCCTGGTGAAAGATATCAGTTTCTCATTTACTTAATCTTTTTTTTAAAATTTTTTTATTGAAATACAGTTGATTTACAATGTTGTTTTAGTTGGAATGGGAGTTTAATTCTGTTTTACTACCATGTATTTTCTTGGCTGCTTTGGGTCTTCGTTGCTGCACATGGGCTTTTTCTCTAGTTGTGGCAAGCGGGAGCTACTCTGTTACAATGCGTGAGCTTTTCATTGTGGTGGCTTCTCTTGTTGCGGAGCACAGGCTCTAGGCGCGCGGGCTTCAGTAGTTGCAGCACGCAAGCTCAGTAGTTGTGGCTCGCGGGGTCTAGAGCACAGGCTCAGTAGTTGTCGCACACGGGCTTAGTTGCTCTGCAGCATGTGGGATCTTCCCAGACCAGGGCTCGAACCCCTGTCCCCTTCATTGGCAGGTGGACTCTTAACCACTGTGCCACCAAGGAAGTCCCTCGTTTACTTAATCTTTTTTTTGAGCGCAGGCTCCGGACGCGCAGGCTCAGCGACCATGGCTCACGGGCCCAGCCGCTCCGCGGCATGTAGGATCTTCCCGGACCGGGGCACGAACCTGTGTCCCCTGCATCGGCAGGCGGGCTCTCAACCACTGCGCCACCAGGGAAGCCCAACTTAATCTTTTAACTGTTCTGTAGGTTTGGAAATTTTTCAAAGTGTAAAGTTGGGATAGGAAAAACTTTCCAGCCTTCATTTCACCACTTGTAGAATGAGGATAATAAGACACAGCTCAAAGGGCTATAGGGAAAGCTAGATGAAATAACGTATATAAAGTTCCCAGCCCAGTGCCTGGGACAGAGTACACACTCAACAAATGTTAACTATGTTTTTCATTATGTTTACTGTGGAAATCATTATGCTATTCAGCAAATATTTCCTCACGTGGTGGCAATCACACTTCCCACTTCCTCTGAAGTTAAGCCCTGGCCCTATAACCATTCACTCTGTCCAATGAAATGGGAGTGGAAATGACAAGCATCACTTCTAGGCAAGAGCTTTAAGAACCACTGCACAATTCGCCATGTTCCTTTCCCAACGTAAGCACAGATTACAACAGAGCCATCATCAGCCTGGGTCCCCGCGTGACTAGAATAAGAACAACCTCCTCAAACCCCTGACGCGAGCTGGACACATAGTAAGAGCAAGAAAATAGATGTTTTCCCTGCATTAAGCCCCTAAGCTTTGGGGGTTGTTTGGTACCACATAGCATAACCTAGCTTATGCTACCTGATATAAGTACATGCAAGATAAAGTGAGAAAAGACCATTAAGCTTTATAAAACATGATTCCACAAGAGCTGTATGGAACCCCTAGGCAGGTTACTCGATCTTCACATACCTTAGTTTCCTCATGGATAAAATCAGGATAATTAACAGTACCTAACTCATAAAGCTGATACTAGAATTAGATGAATTACTGAATGTAAAACACTTAGAACGAGGATCAGATAAATAACAGACTTTGAAGGTTGATGTTGGCACAGCCAGAGATTTGATGAGGATGTAAGATCGCCAAGGCAAGAGCCTGGCACACAGGATGCCCTCATTAAGCCAGCCATTCTTATGCAGCTATATAACTATAAACTATTCTTACAAATAGAAAAGGGAAGACAATGAGGAATTAAACCTTAGCTAGACCAGGAGTCAGGACAGGTCTGCAGGGGGAGCTATCATTCCCCACCATGTATTATTGTCAATTACTCCAAATAGGAAGGTGTTGCCTACTTATCCCGCAGGAAGAAGAAAATTATTCTCCCACCTGAAGACAGTCCAGCCAGTCACAGACTGTAGCAGCCTAACCAGTGAGAAGTCTTTATACTTTGGACTGCCAGGTTCCTCCAATGGATTCTGGTTATTACAGTCCCTAGCAACTCCCCCTTTTACCCTATAAAAGCAAGTTCCCCTTCCTAGTTCTTTGGATTTGCCTATGGTCTGCCGTAGTCCTCATATCCTGAGAACTGCAATTCCTCTGGCTATTCCCAAATAAACTCACTTTTGCTAGTAAAATAATTGGCTATTACGGTACATTATTATTAAGGTTGATAACAGTAAGATGGTTAAAAAGGTTACTTTCTAAAATACTAAAAATGGTGAGATTTAAGAGTTTCTTTTTCCATCTGTATACCATTCTAGTATTTTTGTACAATTAGCATGTTAATATTTCTAATTATAAAAGTAATGCTTTTTTAAAAGAATGTTGAGTACGTAAGACTAACATTTCACAAAGCATTTTTGTTGACATCAGCAATGTTCTAGTATTTTCTTTCTGTGAAAACAGACTGTATTTTCAAAATATTTCTTTAATATTTGTTATTTCAGGAAGATTTTTCAGAGAAAGCTGATGCCTTCTACTTGAACTACTGAGTTCTCTTGATTCTTTTTTTTCCTCCTCCTTTAATATAAACAATCAAACTTGTAGATACCAAGCTCTTTCAAAGCCTTTTAAATATATTTGGAGAAAGGTTAGAAACAGTTTCAAAAGATAGTTTCATGTTTCCCAGTGTGTATAAGTGAACTGCTTTGATTGCTTATACAAGTATCTGAAATGGATCAAGAATCACTGTAGGATGTTTACCCACGGAAGGCATCATCAAATAATGCCTTTAAATGGATGTTTTCCTTACTTTGGACATTTTAAATAAGAGACGGGGGCAACCTGCATTCAGGAAATAGGTTCATCTGATGTGTTCACTGAATTCCACAGGTGAGGAGGATTCTACCCCCGAGTCCGACTCTGCTGCTTAGCAGCTGCGTGATTGTGGACAGATGAATTCACCCATGAGCCCCAGATGCAAATCCCATCTGCCACAGAGGAAGAATGATGCCTGCCCTACCTATCTCCCCAGGCTGCCCCTGCCTAGGGGCCACTTACTGTCATCCAGGGGCATCTTCCTCTGCGGGGCGACGGCACTGGGCTTCAGGTTGTGATAATCCCGGGAGAGCGCAGAGATGAGGCTGGCGTGGTTGATGGAGCGTACAGGCCACTGCTGCTCATTGTCTGGGAGGTTTGGCCATGGAAGCAGTAGGATATTAGAGAGGGCTCGGCACACCAACACCTGAGCCTGGAAGAGACCCCAAGGCGTCCGTCAGAAGTTTACGAGCAACGTGGGCAGCAGAGGGGCTGTGCCTGACACAACCTTCAGTACCTACCGCACACAGTGAGCTCAGGCCTCAGGCTCCTTTCTTAAAACCTGGGCCTGGGACTTTGGTCCCCTTCAGATAATCCAGGGAGAAAAGAGAAACTGAGGCAAAAACACCAAATCTGGGTCTAGCCCATCTCAGGGCCAGCCTCAACAATCACTCTTAGTGCTGGCACTTCCCCTCTAATTCAGTACTTGAAGCATTACAGAGAGAGAAGTCACAGACACTGAATCCAACCTGTCCCTCAGCTGCCGGCTTCTGACACCCTCCGAGAAGCTACTCAGAACAGTGCTGGTAAGAGTCTCTTACAGTCAATGTGCCCTTGGCGTCAAGTCAGAAGCAACACATTCACATCCCAGGTGCTTTTAAGTTAACTGCTTTGACTCCCCTATGACCCCACCCCCGTTTTGTTGTTTTTAAACTTCTAGCCTGAGCCTCCTGGAGGATTTTAGGAGAATATACTTGTCTGGAGTGTCTCAACCCTAAGAAAACAAACATTTAACAACAAAAGCAGACTGTTTTAAACCAGAAAGAATGCACAGAGGACTCTCCCAACACCAGCCAAATTGCCAGCTCTCAAAGCAGCACAATCTCCACGCCTCTTGGGAGGAACATTTTATGTGTGAGTCAACACACTGACTGTGTTAGGAAGGTCATGACACAGAGCACTGAGGCTGCATTGGTGCCATGCATATAAAAAATCCATCTATGTTGGCATAGCGGGTAAGCTCTAAGTGCAAAAAGAAAGGCTAGACTCTTCTTCCTCAGCTTCCCTGAGCCTGAGCCACATGGCTCTGGGGACCCCAGGGTAGCCCTGAGGCCTCACCTTATCAACCAGCCGCTGGGCAGAGGCATCGGTGATTCTGTTGAATACTTTCTGTACTGCGGGGATGCTGATCAGAAAGACGGGTCGCACAGTGGTGGCCAGTGAGACCAGTAAATGGCATGCAGATAGCAGCAATTTGTCTTGGACCTGGAGAGGGTAGAGGACATGATATGTCAGCTCACGACATCTCCTGTGAGACTGGTATTAGAAGAACTTGGTGAGGCAGCCACGAGCTAAATATGGTTCTTGGATGCCAAATTATACCACCTAGGCTCTGGCTCAAAGAACTTTTCCTATAATGATGCCCAGCAACAAAGCATCCTCTTCCTTGCCACATCCATAGCTCCTGCCCTCAAGCCAGGACCACCGCCCCCCGCCACCACCCCCCCAGTTCCTCCCATTCTCAGTCACTTCTCAACTCAAGAATCTACAGTGGCTCCCGTCAGCTCTTAAATCACATGGCAAACTCCTTGGCATATCATTCAAACAGCTGGGGATTGTTCATCTCGCTCTTCTTGCTCCAGTCAAGCCAAGATCTCTCCACCCCTCCCCCTTTCTGCACTCCATCAATCGCACCAGGCTCGCCTACTTCCTTCACCTCAACATGCCAATCAAAACCTTGGTTCACGTACCATTCTATCCCTTTCAAATTAGCAAAAGAGAAGACTCTTTGATAACAGGACCTAATGCTAGTAAGACTGTGGTGAAAACAACACACCAAAGAGTCAGTGGCACATACAATAATTTAGGAAAAAAAATTACATAACTTCCTAAAACCACAAAATATCCCTAACTTTTAACCCTATAATCCCACTTATTCTAAGAAAATTACCTAAAAGGACAAAGCTACATTCATGAGTACACACATTTCAGAGTTATTCATTACAGAGTGACTTTTTATCAAGCAGAAGCAATGTAAAATACCAGCAATGGGTAGGTAAGTTTTGAAACAACCCCTCACAAGATATCATAACTCATTTACAATTACAAACACAACAAAAATTTACAGAAAACAATACATTGTTCTGTTAATAGTGGTACAGGATGCCATGTATGATTAAAACTACCCCATCCCCCAAAAAAAGAAAGAAAGAAAAGAAAAAAAGTATATGCTTTAGAAATATAAATTGGTGGTCTTCTTGGAGGCCGACTTAGAATCTATCAAATTTTACATGGATATAACCTTCGACCCAGCAATTACACTTCCAGGAATCTACCCTACAAGGACGTACACACAAGGATCTAATTTCCATCAACAGAAAAATCATTATACACCCCCACTACAGAACAGCATTGGTCAATTTGAAAAACTGAACTTGCTCGACACGTGTAAAGGTCTCCGAGGCATACTGTTAAGCAAAAGAAGATATCTGAAGATATCCGTCCAACTATCTACAAACTTTTACGTATGCAGTATGTGAAAACAGGAAAAAGTATGAAGGATATACAACAAACTGTTGACAGTGCTTCCCTTGGAAAGGAAAATGTTTTGAAGGTAGGCATTAAAGAGTACCATAATTTTTTAGTTTGTGTATTTGAACAGTATTTTACTTTTTGACAATGAGCATGTATTCATGTGGGACTTAGAGAACTGAAAAAATAGTTATATTTGAATTTATATGGACTACAACTAAAAAGGAACATGAAATGACACATAGTTCTATCACAGCGGTAAGAATTGGGTCTAATGCTTTGCGGTATTTTAATGTGATAATAAACGGGTATATGAACAGGACAGACGTGGAGTTAGAGAAAAGGTGCAGCCTTTGCTGTTTCAAGACCTTGGTGCTGATCAGGGGTGTGACTGCATCCATGGTGGTGGAAATGAGCGTAACAAACTGCTGCGTATTCTGCCGATGAGCCTCGCTGCAATACTGTGCTAGCCAGTGAGCGTAAGCCTGCAGAGCAGCCAGGGACTGAGCGTGCCTGCGAAAGGAGAGAAGACGCGATTTTAAAGGTTATGGTCAAAATATATTATCACTAAACTTGTTTCCACAGGAGGGAAGAATTTCATCCATCACATTTACTATTCTAGGACACGCGTGAAAGTGTGGAAACCATTTACTTGCTCACGTAGTACCTAAAAGTTAAAACCCATCGTCTAAATATTGCCACCATTGCCTGGAACACAGAAGGCAGTTAGTAAATGTCTATCAGATCTCATTCAATCTTTCTGTGACACACGTGAGCTCAGCCGAGAGAATGGTAAATAATAAAAACAGAATCAAAGAACTTAAGTGATAATGTGTTGACTTGGGAACTAGTAAAAATTTTATATCCATAGCTACAAATCAGGATGTAGAAAACTACCAGGAATTATAGCTTTATAAATAAGCTTTGATATGAGTCTCTCAAGTTTAAGCTTCCATCATACCATACATGGTATCTGGCTAGAGCCTTGAAGTAGCAAAGACTATGTTTGGTTTCTGCCAATTTTGTACTGCACCATACATACAACAAAATATACATCATAAAAGCTCACAATTCATCAAAGATAATAATCAATCTCTTTACAAGTGAGGCAGTTGTCTCAGAGCTTACAAAACACCAGACCTTCTAATAAACCTAAATGGGTTATTTCTCCCTTTTCTGAAAAAATTAGTAAGTAATCTTGGGGTGATACTTTGAGACTCTAAATAAATATACCATTCCCCAACAAACACCCATTGAGGAACCCTGCCTAAATCATTCTTACACTGGTGGTTGCAAACTAGTGGTTTTTCTAATTATATCTTTCTTTTTCTGCTCATTAGCTGTATTCTTCTGTAAAAAACAGCTTTCCCTCCCTGATCTTTTTCTTTCTTTTAAATCATATGGATGCTTTATATTCAGTATGTTATAACTCATTATCATCCTCATTCTTTCTTGATGATCACACTGTCAAGTCTGACCAGGAAAAACCCTTTCAAGCGAGCCCCTATGTCCTTTTCATATGTTCCCAACCTTCCTTACTGACTCAACAAGATTCTCCAGGGTCAACCTGCCCCAGACTTGGAGCATTTCTCCAAGGAACTCTGGTTCCTTTTGATGGAGAATGTATTTTAGAAACCAAGAGCCTGAGTACTAGAGGTAGCATTGCTACTGGAGTGTCACTGCTTCTAGGACATTTCAGTGGATGTAGCTAGGTTATAGGCAGACACTATTTAAAAATCAAACTCAGTATCAACAATCCCAGGGCAAGCTGACCTCAAGTGCCTCTAGATACGACGCAAGAAGGACATGTCATCACCTATGCAGTATTCTTGCTAAAATGTTTAACCTCAATCGAATACAGAGAAAAACAACTAGACAAATCCAGATTAAGATTTTCTTTAAAAAAAAAAAAAAATTAGGATCTGGATCTCCAGAAAGTCAGTCTCTCTCTCCACCCTACCCCTCCCAAACACGCACAATTTTGGGAACTGGTCTAGGCTACAGGAGACACACATAATGTGTGATTCATTAGTTAGAACTCAGATCCAAAAAATGTATGTCTATAGATATATATGTAAAAAGGACATTCTTGGGACAATTAGGGAAATTTGAATATGGAATATATATACATATACACTTAAAAATAGGAGATGACATTACTGTATCTATGAAAGTTTTTGAGTGTTGATAATGGTATTATGGTTACATAGGAGAATGTTCCTAGGAGATACATGCTGAAGGATATACACGTGAAGTCATGTGTGGTCTGCAATTTATTTTCAAACAGTTCACACACAAAAAATGTTATGTGTGTGCACTTGTGTATACAGAGAGAAGCACAAGAAAAGAAAAACAGCAGGGCTTCCCTGATGGCACAGAGGTTAAGAATCCGCCTGCGAATGCAGGGGACACGGGTTCAAGCCCTGGTCCAGGAAGATCCCACATGCCATAGAGCAACTAAGCCCGTGCGCCACAGCTACTGAGCCCGCATGCCACAACTACTGAGCCAATGCACCTAGAGATCGTGCTCCACAACAAGAGAAGCCACCACAATGAGAAGCCCAGCAGTGCAACGAAGAGTAGCTCGCCACAACTAGAGAAAGCCTGCATGCAGCAATGAAGACCCAACGCAGCCAAAAATAAATAAATAAAATTTATTTAAAAAAATAAAACAACAGCAAATGTGGCAAAATATTTATCATTGATGAATCTAGCTTGAGAGTATAGTATATGGGTGTTCATTCTATTTTCCCCTTTTCTATAGATTTGAACATTTTCAAAATAAGTTAGGTAAGAGAAGGTACTAAGTACCTTAAAGTAAGAAAATATCAATATTGGGAATTTGATATTCATAGTGACAAAGCAGTTATTTTTTATTTTATCTTTAGGATCCATTGATGAAAAAGTAAGTACCAAAAGTCAGGAGGAAGACATCAAAGTGCGTCTTGGGGCGGGGGTTCCTAAGAATTTCCATCAATCTATCAAACTTACAGAGCTCCTTAAGGCTAAAGGGAGGGGCTCTAAAACTTCCTGAAATTGTGTTCAAGGCGTTGTGTTTATGAGCAAATTAGCATCTTTCTTGGGAGAAGCTTTCTCTAAATTCTCAAAAAGGAAAGCAATATTTAAAAAAAAATTTTTTTTTAACTACCACAGTAAATAAGACTCTCTTTCTATTATTTATCTAATCTGAAGCTCAAGAATGCTCTAGAACAGGGGTCAGAGACTTTTTCTGCAAAAACCAGAGTATAAATATTTCAGGTTTTATAGGCCATCCACTCTTGTTCAGAACTATTCAACTCTGCCACTATAGTGCAAAAGCAGCTCACAGATAATACGTAAATGAATGGGCATGGCTGTGTTCCAATAAAACTATTTACATAAGCTGGCAGTGGGCTGGATTTGGCACAGGCCATAGCTTGCCAACTCCTGCTCTAGTCTAGAGCAAGCCTTCTGGGCAGTGTGATCTCTGGGATATGGCCCCATCTCCAGTCCCCATTCCTCTATCCCTTCCATATGTCACTTTCCTAATGGCTTTTCACTGTCTGTAAAATTTCTCAAAGTGTGGTCCCTGGATGCCCCGCTTTCAAAATCACTTGAGGTTCTTGTTTAATATGCAAATCCCCGAGGCTTATGCCATCCTGCTACAATCAGAATCTCTGAGGGAATATGTTTCCCAAGCAATTCTCCTGTACCCTGCAGTTTCAGTCACTGGTCTACAGGGTAAGAGTCATGGCATTCAAGGGGAAACACTTAGCCCTAACATGCCTATCCAGCCCCGCCTCCCGCCACACCAACTGCTCACCACGTCCCTAACTGTGTGACTCTGGAACATTTCTGTGGCTTGGCTTGTGCTGTTCTTTCCTCCTGAAATGCCTACCCCATATACCTTCTGCTGCCAGCTCTCATCTGCCTGATGAATTCCATTCACTCCAACCACCCCGGCCCCGAGATATCATCAAACAATCTTTCTCTTTCTAGGTTTGGAGGTGGGAGTTTTTCATCTTTTCATGGCAGCCACTACAGTCCCTTTTTATCTGTAAAATCGTTTGGGGCCAGACAACAAAGTCTTTCTGAGAATACATGAACATCTAATTATACTTACACATCAATGAGATCAGGCTTCAATACTGATGGCACGGCAGTCTCAATGTTGTACAATTTTATCTGAGAACCATACAAAGTGACTTTGACCAGCCTGTTGGCAAAGAAGAATATAAGAAAAAACATTCAGTTTATGGACTAAAATAGACAAAATGGACTAGGTACCAAGGTCTCGAGGACAGACTTTTTTTCAATCAAAAAGAATCCAGACCAGGTCTTCAATTTTATCCCAAAGACATAATCTGAGATGTGCATAAAGATTTATATACTAAGATACCAACTAAAGCATTACTTACATTGAAAACAATATAAATATGCAACACAGAGAACATAATGTAACAATATATACAATAAAAATGATTAGGATGGAAATTTTTATGCTATGTGTATTTTACCACAATAAAAAAAATTAGAAAAAAAGTGAATGTTTCAGGCAGATAGGTATATGATAAAGAAAATACAGCAAAATGTTCACTGTAGAATCTATGGGTATTTCCTACACAATTTTTTAACTTTCTGAAGAGTTGAAATGGGGTGCGGGGAGGGAGGCCACAAAAGTTTCTAAAATAGATTTAGGTATTTTTAACTTCAAGCACAATTCTTTGAGAAGCAAGTTACTGAGCCCACTGGTTGCCCAAGGGCTCACTATATATCAGTACGAACGAACATTAAATACAATAACTAATAGCCAGCTCTAGTGGGAAATGGGAAATGCGTCTTTCATTAGAGATAGACATTCCTTTCTGAGTAAACATAAACAAACAAACCAAAAAAACTAGAGACCTGGCTAGGTTCTCTCTGTGCTTACTCTGTAAGGAAACCTGGGAGCAGGTCTGAGGGGGACGCCAGGGAAGACGGTGCATGTTTCTCTCCCCCAATCCAACAGTGCGGAGGGTCTCAAACTTCACTGAGCATAAGAATCAACTAGGGGGCTTCCCTGGTGGCGCAGTGGTTGAGAGTCCGCCTGCCAATGCAGGGGACAGAGGTTCGTGCCCCGGTCCGGGAAGATCCCACATGCCGCGGAGCGGCTGGGCCCGTGAGCCATGGCCACTGAGCCTGCGCGTCCGGAGCCTGTACTCGGCAATGGGAGAGGCCACAACAGTGAGAGGCCCGCGTACCAAAAAAAAAAAAAAAAAAAAAAAAAAACAAAAAAAAACAACTGGGGAACTAATTACAAATGCAGCTCGCTGGTGCTGCCCCACAAATTGACTCTGTAGCATTGAGGGGGGTCTGGAAATATGCATCTTTGAAAAGCAGCCAGGGACTCTGATGCATGTGGACCATACTCTGAAAAACGCTCCTCTGTGATGGCGGGGAGAAATCAGGACTTTGTTACAAAACCACAAGCTTGAGCCACAAGTTATTCAGGGTTGGGGAGCAGTCAGAAAGACGTATTTCCAGTCAAAGGAAATAAGGGTAAAAGAGCCAAGGGTTCTCAATCTGAAGTCCTAGGAAGCAGGGTGTGGTGGTGGCAATAACTAGGCATCAAATCAGTCACCATCAATAAGTAAGACGCCAATGCGCAGCCAGTATTTAAATTCTTTAAGCTGCCCCATATTTTTCACATTCATACAATAAGTGTACAGTTCAGTGGTATTAAATATATTCACAACGTGCTACCACCCCCACCATCCATCTCCATTAGGCTTTCATCTTATAAAACTGCACCTCCGTACCCATTAAATAATAACTCTCCATACCCCTCCCACCCCAGCAACCAGCCTTCTACTTTCTGTCGCTATGATTTTGACTACTCTAAGCACCTCATATAAATGAAATCATACCACATGTGACTTTACATTCTGTTTCTTCATTCAACAGCATTCTTTAACGTTGTTCTACACTAAAAATGAACATCTTTTAATATTTCTATGTTTAGCAATCTTAATATTAGGTTTGTTTTATGTAACCTATAAGTGAAAACACTGCTAATCACAGGGGCTATTAAGATCACATAGCCATAACAAGGAGGCTTCTCTCACACTTTATTCTAAATGAAGACAAAAGAGCAAAGTATCTTTATGTACTGAGCCTGAAAACCTAAGCAGTGCAGAAAGATGTATATATAAGGACCTATAAAATAGCAATCTCTGAACAGATGACTGATCTCTGAACAGTTATCTCACTATGAAGTTGAAATGACTGATGGATATAATATATTGCTTAAGTTTAAAGTAAACATAGATTTCAGACAGAAGGACATGTTCTATTCCTACTAACCATCAGCAGAAACAGGACTAGTGCAGGAAAAAGAGGAAAAAGAACTTGAAGTAGAAGCTCTGTGGTTTGGAAAGAGCACAGTATTTGGACTCAGGAAACTGGTTAAAGTACCTGTGCTCCCACTCATGAACTGTGTGACCTGAGGTAAGGCACTCATGCTCTCTGGGCCAGAGTTTACTCAGATAAAATGACAATACCTGCCCCTCAAAGTATAGAATGAAAGAAAATATACAAAATTACTTTCGAAAATTTCCTACTACTGTATGCTTTTATTATTAATATTAATCTAGCTTTTCAAGATTTATTTAAAATTCTTAGTTATCGCTGCTTTTAAGCTAAGAGTAACAGTTAAAGAAAAATCTGGCATGCAAGTAATTAGGCTTGAGCCCCAGCTACCACTCATGTGTTACCAACGATACAGCTACTGGGTAAATGAAAGCACCAGGTGTCTCTCAACTTTCGGCTGGACCCACACCCACCCAGTTTTGATCGAATCAACTCACTGGTTACCTTGAAATGATCTGAAAACCTCCTGTCACTTTTATTTTAAGCATGTGACTTTTTAAATGTATGAGTTCATGAGAAGGGAGGGGGCAGACTAGGTAGTAGGAAATGGTCTTCAACAAATGCAGCCGTAAACCCTGTGGGGGACCCTCGAGGAAGAAGGAGTAAAAGGAGCTTGGTGGTGGGAAGGCTGGGATCCACCCCTCAGGTCAGGCTTGGAGGCTGCCCAGCTTCAAATCCTCAGGACCCTAAGAGAACTGGAAAAACCAGTCCCATTCTAAAAGGACCAGAAAAGGTCCCACCTCTGGCATCTGGCTGCCTACTCGGATAGTGCCTACTGCCTACTTGTTTGTCCTTTTATTAATCGGCTTTCTTCATGTCTCTTTATGACCTCACCTGGTTTCTTCTGAGGTTACTCCTGTCTTTAAATATAAGATCTTCTACGAGGGCTTCCCTGGTGGCGCAGCGGTTGCGCGTCCGCCTGCCGATGCAGGGGAACCGGGT